>NC_142202.1:9695277-9851388 GCF_049639895.1 Pseudopodoces humilis
GTCCTGTTGACACTTTCAAGTGTTCTTGGACCTCTTGCAGGTTTTACTTGACAAACATTCTCATGTGTGCCACTTCCTTCTGATTCTGAGAAATACACAAGAATTCGCTTTCTGTGCTTAAGCAAGAGCTATGAAATGAGTTGTTGTTTGCCTTTTAGGATTGTTGCTCCAGGGCACACTTTTGCTGTGAAGTATAAGTGATGAAAAAGTGGATCTGCCCAGGTTTGTGGTTGGATATACCAGAAATGGGGTATAAGGAGCTTTATCCCTCTGGGGAAAGGCATATCCATGCACACCAAAAAGTAGGTTTTGTGACACTTATTACATCTGCTATGTATTAATAATCAAATTTTGTTATCATTTTTGCCTATGTTTTAGAAAAGATGCAGAAAAAAATCCTGAAATACGTATGGCTTTCACCACATAGAGGTGCATTGCTATTTTTACCTTTTCTTTCTTTGAATAAGGAGTACCCTTCATTCTTTTTATATGAAGATACTTTATCTTATCACTCATCCATGCACCTTTCCTCAGAGCTTTGATAACATTCCTTTTTATTATGAAGATTTTGCATTGTTCAAAAATGAATTAGAGAACGGCATTTATTGCCCAGTAGCATGCCTTACGTACAGTGGAGTCTTGTCATAATCACAGAGTGTCTAAATTCAGGGTTCTAATGCCAATTTATAACTGCTCTAGTTTTCAAAAGTGAAATGTGATTATGGATTTACGTACTTATTTCAGTAGTGGCAGCTGAAATGGGATAACACGCTTTGGGAGGAGCAGGGAACAAGCAGTTTGTTGCTCACCCTACATGACTACCCTGTAATAAATCTTTCAGAGCTTTGAAGAGTAGGTGTTTTTAATGACTGTGTTGTATCATTTAATGGATAATTTTTAAAAGTGACACACTTTTTCTAGTCAGTGTTAAAGCTAAACAGATTTGTAATGTGCCAAAAATAGATTTCAAGCTGGGGTTTGTAAAAGTTTGCTCTTCTGGAGGGAGAAAATACTAATTCTGTTGGTCATGAAAACTGTGCCTCTGTTGGGATTATGGTTTAATCTCTGTTGAGATTATGGTTGAAATCATAAATATGGAGTGATAAAATACTATATATGTATACATATACACACATACATATAGATATATACTAGAATTAATTTGGCTTTGCAACCTTAGGTATTTAACAATAAATGTACCTGAGAGTTTTCCTGTCTTCAAATGATTAACTAAACTTAGCTCAAAGTAGCAGCCTTACTGTGCAGATAGACAACAGATACATCTATATTCAGAACACTATTATTTCCCTTCTTGTTTTTTTTTTTTTTTATCATAACCTGACTAATGTAAGTAAAATCTGCTAAGGACACAGCTTTTTTATTTTTTTTGATTACCTGAAGGAACAAGTTCACAGTCTACCTTCCAGTTCCCACATTCATTTTTGGAGCTTATTGGCTGACTAGATGGATTTGGTGGATATGGTAGAGATCTTAAAAGCTTCAAATGTGAATGTGTTAAATTTTTAAATTCAAGGAAATGCAAATTGGTGCTCCCTTCTCCTGGCTGCTCAAGAAAAGACTATGACCTGAGCTCAAGGATTTTTTTTTTTCAATTTGGCCTTTGATATCAGTCATTAACTATGCAGGTGTTGATGGCTGAGAAGGCTCCAGAGCAGCCACGGGGTGCTGCTTCGTGCTTGGCTGGCACCAGAGTTGCACACAGTGGCAGAGGAGAGGAAGGAAAAGGGAACTGAAGGTCATGGCTACAAAGAAGTGACCGAGCTGAATGTAACATAGAAGGAATTTGGGAATCCCTAGGGAAAAGTGAGGGACCTAACATGGAGATTGGGGAATATGAGGTTGGGCTTGTACATCACCAATGCATAGAAAATCAGACAAGTTGCAGTGCCCTTCACTGTTTTCTCTATCCTTGGATTACAACCTGTATGTGTTGTGGCATACAAGAAAACTGAAAATAAATTTTTAAGTAGTGCGTAATTCTTGTTGCCATTTTGTTTTCAGTTTGATCGCTTATTCATCATGGGCAATGTTTCCTTTGTTTTCTGCTGACAGAAGAATGCCTCCTTGTTCTTACATGTTGATATGTGGCTTCGTTTAAGGGAGAATGTTGGTGTTGCCTTTAGCACAAATGATGTATGCATTTGCATTTCTGGAACACTTTCAGAGTTTCCCATTTGCTTTTATCTCCTTTACAGAACTGTTTTCTAGTTTATCTTTTCTGAAGATCAGCATAGATTGTTGATTACAGGGTGCAATAAATTAACTTGTCGACTTTTGCCACATTTCATGTTTATGTTGTATATCTGAACAATGTTGAAGATTTATAGAAATCTTTAAAAATTAATCCGAGATGTAAGCGCTTGAGAACAAAAGGGTTTTTTTTTTAAACTGGATTTTATTTCTAACAGCCTGCTACACAAAATTGCATGTCTCTATCTAGAACAAGATTTTTAATTTTAATTGCTAAGGGGTTTTCGAGTGATTTATTAGACACCTGACTGCAAAACTGGAAGTATATCATTGTAATCCTATTGTTGTCTCTATTTGCCTAAACCAGAAAAACAGGGAATTTGAAAATACAGTAT
This sequence comes from Pseudopodoces humilis, assembly GCF_049639895.1. Classification (NCBI taxonomy): domain Eukaryota; kingdom Metazoa; phylum Chordata; class Aves; order Passeriformes; family Paridae; genus Pseudopodoces; species Pseudopodoces humilis. The sequence goes on from NC_142202.1 coordinate 9,697,884, forward strand.
TCATTAGAGTAAAAACTAGTTTTTTATCACGTGTTCTTCAGTTTGCTTTTAAAGGAATTTGTTTTCTTACTGTATTTTAAAATAGACTTGAAAAACTTCACTGTAGTCACAATGTAATTCTTAATTTTTTTTATCTGAAATTACTGAATGGGTGGGACAAATTTGTAAATTTTACTTTTTAGTACTCTGATGGATGGCTTATCCTCCTGTGGGCAGCACATTTTGTTTTCCAGTTGCAATATATAGAAACAGTTTAATTCTCACCTCTCTATCCCATTTTGGCCTTATAATCTGAACTAAAACTGTGAACACATCAGTGTTTTGAGATGTATATATTACCCAAACTAAGCTTTTTTTCAAGTTGTTTGGGGTGAATTCTTGAATTCCACAGGAAGAGAACTAGGCTAGCTACTTTTAGCAGGCAAATTTTTGTTTTTCATAAAGAATAAACCATTTTCAGTCAAGTCATCCATTTCCCTTTTTTTGTTTTCAAATGTGTTGGTCTGAGGTCTCAGAGGAAAATCAATGGATATATTTCCACTTCATGGTTTCAGGGGGTCATAAAGTGATTTAAAAACAAAAACAAACAAGCAACAAGCAAGGGGCATTTAATTCCTAGCTCCTTTTCTTTTTCCTGTGTCAGTTTGTCACATATAGAATTTCAGTTTTATCCTTTCAGATTTGAATAGATCCCCAAGTAATTTTTCTTCTTGAATTCTGTTAAGCAGTAAAGACCCTGAATTCTACCAAAAGTCAGACAAGGCCTTTTAACAACTTTCTGAGAGGAAAGGTAAGGGTTCTTCACCTGGTCTCCCCCTACCCCACTGCCTTCCCCCAAACAGGACCTTCCTTTTGCCCTCGGGCAGTTTTTTCCCATTCCTTTACCATATAAACTTGATTGCATGTCTCTGAATGCAGTTTAAGGGATCCCTGGGCAGAGACAAGTCAGACCTGAAAAAGGAAAAGCATTCTTCCTCCCTAGAAATGAATTTGGACGTTTATCTATTTTCTCAAGGTAATTTTTGCTTTTAAAAGCAGCACCCAACTTTTTATTTTTGTAGTCTTTACATTTCTTCTGGAGTGTTCATTCCTAAATACCTCATAAGTTTCCTTGCCTGTTGAAATTTCAAGAACTCTGCAAACTGTGTTTTGTTTGTCAGTGGTGTTTCTTTCCCTATAAATCTTTTTGCTTAGAAATTGTCTTGAATTCAGACACGTTTTCCAAGAGCTCAGTTACTGGTTTTTTACTATTGGTAAGATGGACAGCCTGAGGTACTTTACCATAATTATTGGTTGAATTGTCCTATAAGTTGGAGTTTTTTGTGTTTTGGCAGGGATGTGTGTTAGTACCTCTTCTGCCTGTTCTTTGGGTTTGATGTGTTAGAAACTATCAAAAAACAGAGCTTATTGTGGTGCTGTTTATGATGCAAGCTGAGAATTCAGCCTGTCCTGTTTTGTGACTGTGGCTTTCCAGGCTTTTAAGTGTTTTTAAGGGTAATTCTGTGTTGCAAAGAAATAAAAATATCCATTACCTTGCAATGAACACTGAGATCTCTCCTCCCTGTTTGCACTGAATGTGAGTTACAACATGCATGGCTCTGGGAGATTAGGAATTACCAGCAAAATCCCAGCGGTGGCTGCTATGGAAGAATACAAGTACATGGGAATATTGTAACACATTTAATAATTATTTCCTTTTAATCCATAGCAAATGTAACAAGTTTCATAAGTTTCATCACTTCCCTGAAGTGATGGTGTTTCTTTTTTTCTTTTTTCCAGTGGCATGTGCTAACTCAGGTTGAGCAAAAACCTGGGCCTGGAGGAGAAAATTGCGAAGTCCTTTACAATGTGATAGACTTTTTCTTTCTGTTTTTCAGCATATAAATTCTAAATACTCTTGTCTGTTTAGGATTATCTTGATAACAAATAAGCTGTACTCTTCTTGGGCATCTTTTTTTTCAATGCTCTTTTCTCGTACCTCACGTGTTTTATGCAGCCCCTCTGTCACTTCTGTGAGAGAATGACCATGATTATTTTAGCAAAGTTTCTAAACTTGGTAAGGGTAGACTCCACTGTGCTCAAGGTAAGAGCCATCATTTATTAGGAGTCCCTCATCTGGAACATCCTCTTCAGGGCATTGCTGATGAAGTACAATCCTAATTCTTTGTCTTCAGTATCATGAGCCATCAATGTTCTCCCCACATTGCCACATGAGAAGCCTTCCCAAACATAGTGCTATGCCTCTTCCAACAAAGTGGATTTTTGGAGGGCTTTCTCCACTTACTATCAGCCTTCACAATATTTTCTCCCTCTTTCTATGCATGATTAGTAAGACAAAGGAAGATTTGAGCCTTATGGAGAAGGAGTTAGGTTGATTGGAAGTGAGAAGTGGCATTTGGATTTACAATGTGTGTTTAGTGGTTTGGGACAACATCCTGGAAGTTTCCCATCTTGGAATGTTTGCTGGCATATGGGCTGAGTTTGCTTATAAAAACAGTAATAAAATAAAACTTCCTTATGCAGGTCTTTTCAATTCAGGTAAGCTTTGGTGACATCTATATTCTTGATCTTGTTTTGGTGACAACAATGTTAATATCAATGTCATTAATATCAAGAGTTACTGGATATTGATTATATTGGAATAAATTTTAAATTTATCTTTGTGTTGAGAATAATTTCTATTTAAATTGCATAAAAGTCAGTCTTTATTGTAACTTGGAGAGAGAAAATATATATTGAGAAAGCTTTGAACAGACTTTCTGGTGCAGGGCCAGCTATGTCAGTTTGTGATTAGATGAAGTGCAATAGATTTATTACTGAATTTAAACTTTTATCTCTTTGTTCTCATTGGGCAAAAAATATTGTGGCAGATTTGAGAATGGGAATTTCACCCCCCAGTTTAGTTTTATATAAATATAAAAGCATGCAGGTGTTTACAGGCAAGCAAATGGTTCTCCATATAAAACACTGGTTTATGAGAGATATATCAAGAACTGTGTAGTATGAACGGGTGCTTTGAGGCTTAAACTGCAACCAAGCAAAAATGTGCAGCCTTCCCCTTTTGTCTATAATAGGGTCGACATTGGGAACCATGATCCCTTTGATCTTTACATAAAACAGATGAAAATGCATAAATTGCTTCTAATCAGAGATGAATTAAAGGAAAATAGCCTCCCGGAGGACAAAGCACCCCAGGCACCCATCAACAGCCTTACCAAATGACAGACCTGGAGGAGACTTCAAAGCTGCAAACACAACTGCCAGTGAAATCCACCAAGAATCAAGATGCCATTTAAAAAAAAAAAAAAAATTCACAGTTTACAAGTGCCCAGAACTCTCACTTTAAGAAGAAGTAGCAGAAACACACCACATGGACTTGCTTTTTAATCCACTAAATGTTCTTTTTCTTTTAGGAGACCTGAGAAAGGCAAGACTTGCTTGTTTAATTTAGTCCAAAAATGTGCTCAGACATGACAAACATTGGCAATTTTTGTGTCAGGTAGGGTTTATTCCATTTGAGTGGCATATTGTTTAGAACCTGAAGTATATGTTTTAGTGGAAGCACATCAGATGTTTATTCTAATTGCTTCCTTCGTTGTCATCTTTATTTGTCCCTGTGAACACAAGCATGGTTTACATTCCTCAAATTGCAGAAGAAGGAGAAAAAGTAAATATCAGGTTTGGTTTTGGAGGGGAAGGAAGGCAATAATTTTATTATGAGCTTTTTCTCTCTGTGAAACAAAGAATAACTTTATCCCAAATCAAATCATAATTCAGATCCTCTTCTAGCTCAGGTAACTAATTTAAATATTATTTAGATTTTAGTATCAGTAATGTTAAATATAAAAATAGGCTTGAATAAGGAATATTAACTGCTGGTTTGTTTCAAGAGACGTAACCTAAACGTATTTTTTTGCATTTTTGTTAGCATTTTATTTATGAGAAGGTATCAAAACTTAACGTTTTTAAAGATAGACACTAACCACAATTTTATGGAGCACTAAAATTCCACTTTTGATAAAGACTGATGTAGTACCTACATTACAAATATTGTTTCAGGAAGGATTTTACCTGCTGCCAATTGTATACTTTGTGTATTTCTTGTGTACAGCATAATATCTATATCTAAGTCCACATTAATTTGAGTAATTTAGTGGCAAAAAAAGATTAAATGACATTTCCAAATATGTAACTGACAATGAAATTGTTCAGTAGGCTGAATGATTTGCTGTAGGTGAGATCAGAAAGGTTGCCTGATTAATTCTGTAGGAACTTATTTTCAATTGGTTCTGACCTTAATTACTATAGCTGAAGTATGTTACATCTACAGCTCTTAATTTTTGGAATAAGTGAAAAGATTTTGCTGGTCTGTTTAAGGATGAAGCTAGGAAAAATCGCCAAGGACTTTCTTTCTCTTAATATTTTAAAAGGTTCTCCCCCTTCATGAAGACACTGATATCTATTCCTGGGAACAGACATTTAAAATAGGTTTTGAAAAATTGGACTTTGTCTATGGCTTGCAAGACCTTCACCACTTAGTTTTCCAAAGCCTGCATCTTCAGTGAATGCACTTGTCTCACTTTTGGGCCACTGGCCCACCTGCACGTGAATGAGCAGAAATTGACTCCTGGCACAACAGACATAGCTGGACTTTCTTCACAAAGACTGATCCTGACTGATCCTATCAATAGCTGCACTGAAATGGCAGAAGACTGTAAGGCAGAGCAGGAAGTCTGCCTTGTTCTGTCAGGTGGGATGAGAGCTACAAAGAGAAGAAAGTGAAGTCTGAAAATGAAGAAAAGAAAAATGTCTGCAATAGAACTTGATGGCCTGTTGTAGTGCAGAGCAAGAGCCTCTCTGATTCTGGACCTTTTCCCAGCATGAAAAAAGAGGTCTTTGCCACAGCTTACACAGAAAACTGTCCCCTTTCCCTTAGTTTTTGCTCTGTTTCTTCCTAACAGCAAAACCTCCTCTTATATGGAGTCATACTGCATTGACTGATCAGCATCTAAGGCCTGCAAACAAAGTCAATCATTCTTTCCTTTAATGAGTACCTGGAAGATTTTTGCAGATAATATGCTTCAGCTCTGCAGTTTGTTTCTCCTATCTTAAACTTTTTTATCATTTTGGATCCTTTGAATTAGACAGGGCTTTATGTTGTTGGGACTCCCATCTGTGTCATAGCTTGGCAAAGAGAAATCTCAGTTCACCCTGAGTGACAGTGGGTGTCAGAACACATCAATAGTGTTTGCCTTCTGTAGGATATCAAGTGCCATAGGTACAAATTGCTAGGCAACACAACAGTTTATCAGGCTTTTTAGTTTTTTAAGAAGGAACTCATTTTCTTAAATCCCCTTTCTGGATGCAAGGGAATTTTTACTATTTCTTTCATGTTTGCTATGTAAATCTACGTAGAAATGAAGGATCATGTGTGACCATCTGCATTAAGCAATCAGTGTGATGGATTCATCAAACTCTCAGCAATATCTTCAGGCTCCCCTTAAGGTGGATTGTATGTGTGAATCAGCCAGTGAATGCCACATGCTGCTCCTTCTAAACTGGGCTCACAGGGGCATGAGGTGCCTCAGGGATCTGATGCACAATCTGGGACAATTTATCTTGGGATGGTTGTTGTGGTTCTTGCCCTGCCTCTGCTTTGGGAACAAGTCAGGTGCTTATGTAGCAGGTCCACAGGGTACAGTTGGCAAATGATGGAAAGCTGAAATTGGTGCAAGTGCACCGTTGGCACTGAGCTGTACATTGCATCAGGGCAGGACTGTGAAATTCCAATTTCACAAGCAGCTTAGATATTCTGCAACAGGGTGAGAACCCCTTTGTTGCCAAGGAAAAGAGAATTAGGGGTACGACTGGTATGAGCTATTGCATTTGTCTGGTGATAATCTGCCCTGCTCAAGAGCTGGCACACTCTAGAACTAGAGCAATTGTATCCTTTAGCCTTTCCCTCAATCTTCCAGCATTTATACTCAAAAGCAATGTAGACAAGGAATAAACAATTTAAGGCTTTAAGTACTGCAATGCTTGGCTGTACAGAGAAGTCCGGTTCACATTCTAGATGCACCCTCCAGAAACAAAGGTATTTTTAAAGAAATTTACGTATAAGATTTCTCTACCTTCATGGAAATCAGGGTTTTTGCAATTGGGATTTTTCTGTTTATAAAGGACCCAAACAAAGAGTTCTCAAAAACTTTTAAACTTCTTCAGATCTAATAAGTTTGTTTGTATTAAACAGGAGCCATGGCTCTGATGTGCATGCAAATACAATTGCACTTTGCATGCAATCAATGGCAGTTCTCTCTGATTATGATATTTTGATCAAGAGTATGTATTCCGTTTTTGTGCTCTTCCATATTTACTTTAGGAATTGGGTAATGGTAATCTAATGTGAAAGGCCTTCATCCTAGCAGGGATGGGATGTGTAGTGACTGCCATGCTTCTCAGTTTCATTGTAGAAACTCAGTCTTTAACAGCTTTTAGTATATCTGTTTGTCAAAACACCATTATTCTTCTTTTTCTTCATTATTTTCTTTGTAATCATCATCAGCTTGGCTAGGAATTTGTCACCTTTATGGCCTTTAAGTCGACAGATATGGAGTTATCATGTGGCCTTGTGTTCATTTGTGCCTCTATTTGCCTTTTGATTTTCATCTGACACAGTATGCCTCATTTTTCAGGGCCGTGACCAAGCAAAGCAGTGAATTAAAATTTTCAGTTTCCCTACAATCCCATTTTACCCAGGAAGGACAAAGATGTTTGTCAGAGTCTTCAGTTTGTTCACTCCTTTGCCTTTAGCGGCTGAACAGATACTCTAACCATTGATAGCCATGACCACTGATAACCATTGTTCTGTCCCCAGCCTTTTTCTTCAGAAAGAAAAAAATACTAGAAGAAGCTGCTGTTAACCTGCCTGTAACTCAGTGCAAGATATTTGGGGCATGCCGAGGCACTGCCGCTGATCTGGCCTCACAGGGGAAAGTTGTTTCCCCTCCTGACCATATGGAGAACAGAGAATAGGCAGAACAGCAGAGCAAAGCCTGCAAGCGTGACTCAGTCTGTGGGGAACATGTCACTGTGAGATACCTCTTGTTCCAGCCTATGCTGCTTATAAAAACAAGTTGGATCATCCCAGGTTATAGTCTGGCATATTAATGTAAACTGTTACTGGTTGGGGTTACTTTTAATAAGCCAGGCTTGTGTTTGTTCAGCAACTCTTATGCAGCATCTGTGGTATTGGAGTGCAGGAGGCTGAACAGTGGGGAGAAGGAATGAGTACAGATGTCTCAGGATAAATCATTGGTAGAAGATAGACTTGCTAGGTCACACTGTCCACTCAACTTCTACTGCTATGCTGGGGAGAAACAGGACCGTTCCAGGCACATTCTGAGGTATCCTCTCCTTGTGGAGCTGTTGTGCCCAGCTGACTCCAGCTGAAAAAGCCTTGCCCATATCAGAGGTTCCCATTATACCTCTCCTGAGTATGCAGTTTTAAGAGGCATCTTTTTTGGCAGCCGTGGCAGCTGACACAGCTCTCGTTCTGTCCTTGCATCATTAGCATAATTGCACTGGCAAACTGTTTGTAGGGTTGCTTGGTGTGCTGGTTCATGGAATTTAACTGGTTTTTAATTGAACATTTTCCTTTTCATGCCTTATAAGCAGTAGTGCCAGCATGGCTGAAGGAAGATCAGCAGCTTTGGCCTTTTTTAAAAAGCTCTGTTGTCAGGACCCTCACACTCCTGGAGCTCCTTTGAAGGCATAATGCTAAAAAATTTGGCAAAAGGCGTGCAGAAGCCTAGAGAAGAAGGTTCTAGAAAACTGGTGTTTCCATGATATTGGTGACTCAAGGGGGATGTGTGACCATTATATCAGCAGCCTCAAATACTATACAGTGGAATTCCTCATAAATATCTGAGGAAACATGTAGGTATTTTTTGACAAAATTTGCCTTTATAAATTCTGCCTTTATTTATTATTGAGCAAATGTGACTTGAGTATAGCCAGTAATATAAAAGATACAGCTGGGGCTTTTTCATTGTTGTTGGTGGTGGTGGCTGGTTGTTTTTTAAAAATTAATTACATTAATATGAAGAGGAAAAGAGCAGGTGGAAGAGTAGAATTAAGGAGAAGGACTGCACCTGAAGCAAGGGTTAGGTTTGTGAGGAGGAGCATATGAGATATAGAACCATTAGCAGTTTAGATTGTGAAAAGTTGGTTATTCAGAATCCAGTGTACATTGGACTAGGTCTGGGAATAATAGAATGCTTTAATTGGAAATGAGGAGCCTGAAGAGCATGGTGCACAATGCTTTTAAGAGAGGGCTGAAAGGATTAGGTACTACCAAATCAGCACTGAGAACAGGAACACTGGAGCATCCTAAGTAGAAATGGAACTTTTGTGGATGTTATTTACTAAAACTGATTTCTTTTACTGAGCAGTTGTGAACAACATGGGTGTTTTTCCCAAGAAAAGTTCACAGATTTATTTGTTTTTAAGATCCAGCCTAGGTATAGTAGTGAGTGAGTTTCAAAGATAAAGAGTAACGCTGTAAAATGTAAGCAACCAAACCATTTTCTGTGGCAAAGTTACCTCACTTTTCACTTCCAAAAAAGAAGTCAGCCTGTTGAGGACTTACTTGTGTTTCAGCTCATGCAGATGAAGATTTTCAAAGTTCTTCACAACTTTAAGTAGAGTTGTAAGATTAGTAAGGTGGTTTGCCACTTCTAAGTGGCAAGGCTGCCACCCTGCCCATAACAATAAAAGGTTGGGCACTGGATAACATGTTTTACTAATACTATAATGTCTGTCTTTAATCTTTTAAGTAAACATTTTTTTCAAGACTTATATTTTTAAATTATCTATTTCTTGGATAATGGTTTAAGGTACATATATGTGTAGCTTGATTTCCATTTAACCAAGTGGGTAAATTCTGCTTTAGAGACAATTTAATTGACTTTGACCCCAAAATAGGTCATCCATCAGGATCTAAACATTTCATTTATATGAAAAACAACCAGGGACAAAATTAAAAATATGCTTGCAGAGGCTTTATTATGGGTAATTTTGGGTATGAAAGACACAAATTTAAACTGGCAGAAAATGGGATGAGTCTCATTTGAAAGAAATAGTTATACTGTATAATATATTTTTATATTAAAATAATATATAAAATTTTAATTACCATATTTGATAGGTTTGTGTTGAAAAAAGTTTATTTTTCATCCACTGTGAGGGAAAGGGATGAAGTTGAGGTCAGCACTAGGATTGGAAATTGGTATTTGAAACACAAGGTGGTGCCATTGTGTAAAGTTGTGCTTCTGTGGAGTTTCTGAAGGCAGTGAAGGTGAAAACGGTGTTTAAAAACTTGTGAGAAATATGTGCAGAGAAGTTAGCAGTTTTAAATGAAAGATTTATAGAGCAGGATAAAGGGGAGTGTGCCTGGAGTTCTGGTTTTGTGATATGCAGAAGGAAAAGGGATCTCTTAGGAAATAGCTGTGTGATAAATTGATGTTTTATTTTGACTTTAAGTCTGCTTGCAAGTATTTTCCTCTTTTGGTTTCAAAGGGGGAGAGAGAACTTAACTCACAGTGTGAATCTAGGAACCATCTCCTAGCAGCTTTATATTGTGAATATATCAAAACAAGCTTCCCTTGTGTTACTTCAAATACACCCTAAAATGCCTTAGGATTAAAGCAATCATCTGTAATACAATATCTGTGGCTCATCGTTGATTGGCTCGAAACATGAAATACAACTTTTTTTCTTGGAACAGTCAGTGTGTTTCCTTCATTGTCTGCTTTACCAAAATTCTGCATTCCTTGTCTAATCCTGAGATATTAAAATAATTAAGTGGGATAGTCACAGTTTCACTAATGAAGCATAATTGAGCTTTGGAATACTTTGATATTAAAATTAAAAAGAAAACATAAAAATGGATTTGTTGAGCATGTGCACATTATTCCTGTATATTGCTCCCTGGTTGGGCAGTAACTGGGGAGCTGGCTTGCCTAAGGACATTTGGGTTGTCCTGCTAACAGTTTTTTTAGCCTGCAAATCTTTATCACAAAGTGTGTGCAACTCTGCTTATTGCATCTGTGAGAAGAGTTAGCTCTAACCAAAGTAATCATTATAACTTTAAGGTGTGAAAATTTTATTGCATCAATGTTTATTCTTTTAGGTAAAGTGGTCTAAAGAAAATCAAATTTTTGCAATAGCCATTCAGATCTGGTTGCTGTATGTAAATGACACATTTTTAATTAACTTGTTGGAAGAAATGTGTTTGACTTTATTCAGCAAATGCTACAGAATGATTGTTCCTATTGAGTCAGATAAAATATTATTTAATGTGCTTTGTTACTTAAATATATCAGGTCCTAATAATAATTTATGTGACCTAGAAAACACCAAAGAGTTGGCATCAATTTTCAAATTACTTCTTTCTTTCAGACCAAGAATCCTGTACTGTAATAATATCTTACACATAGGGTTGCTTATTATAGATGTTGCATGCACTTTAACTGCTGTGCAAAGCACCTCTCCCATGTAATTACACAAACATATTCTTAATTAATATGACTTGTGTTAGCGTGATCGAGCAATGGGATATTTTTTAGGTGTGTGTTTTGCAATCCTGAATGAAGGCTGACAAATGTGGAATGTAGTTACTAAATATCACACATCTCATGAACAAATCCTTGGAAAGGACAAAGGCCAGGACAGCTGTGAGACTTCACAGCAATGAACTATCTTTAAAAGTCCTCAAACAAGTATTGATGCAGGAATCACAGTATCCCAGGCTCTTCCTGATCCTTATGGATCTATATAGAAAGGTGTTGTCAGATATGAAGAGCACTTGGGGGAACCGGAATAGTTTGTTTACTCCATGTGGAGCAACTTGACTCTGTCAAAGTGAAATGCCTCTCTATCACTTCAGCTTGCTGGAGTGATGTATTTTGTGTTCCCTTCTTTTGTAATTTAACCACGGGGTATCCTGGAGGTAGGGCCTATCGTGCAATGTTGTGTTACTCAGTTCCATGATGTGGAGCAGTTGCTTTTTTTCACATGTTTGTGCAATTCTTCATGTCAATGCCTGTAGTATGTGCAGAAATTTTGATATTGGGAATAAAGCTGGAAAATTTATGATTCGTCTCCCCCCGTCCATTAATTTTGCCATTCCATTTTGATCTGCTGTAAGGCAGCACAGAGCATATGTCATAGGTCATGATAATCATTAATGGGAATTAGATTGCACGTGTTTAGTCTTGTAGACAGATGCTTTTTGGGCCTGTGATTTGATAAAACTTTTGAAGTTATGGCCATACAGCTACTGAAGAAGTAGGAGCAGGTAGATGAAGAGAGTCGTTCCTTCCCCAGGATATTTATCAGAAGCTGCTTTGTTTGGTGGAGCACTGCTTTAGGGATAGATTAGCTGGTTGCTGATGTGCATGAAGAAGCAGTGTAATGATGCACAACTGGGATGACCAGTGGTGGAAGCAAAAATTCAGTGTAACATAGGCCACTGACCATCTCTGAACTCACTCCCATGAGTTGGGTAGACAGGGGAGCTCCTGGCAGTACCAACAGGCATTCTGCCATTCCCATCTGAAGGCTCCATCAGTTGCAAACTAGTTGAATATTGGGAAACAGCTGTTGGGATTGTTGTGGAAATTTCTGATGCTTTTAGGGACAAGGCTGCTGTGAAATGAAACAGCAGTGGGGATGTATAAATAGAGTGCTCAACACATTTAAGTGATATTGGGTAAGCAAAAATGCCTATCCTCTCTCCCCTTCTGCCATTACCCTATGCAAACAAAAAATCTTGATGGGAAAAATGTTGTATGGGATGCCACAAGCAGACAGCATCAAGTATGGATAAATATACTTAAGGCCTTCAGCTGATACTGCCCATGGGAATAGGTCAGAGGAGAGCAGATGTCAGCAATTTAGTCACTATGGATAAACCTGTGCAATGTGTCTTGACACTGCAGTGTGTCTTGAGGCGGCTTCCAGGAGATGGTAAAGACTTGTGTTCCAAAAACCACTGAACAAAAAAATTGAGATAACACTGCTGCTGTTTGCCAGGATGGCATCCCTCTCTGGGGATGCAGCAGTGGAAAGGGAGCACTGACTCTGCACCATCGGGTAGGAAACGCTGGACGTAGGCATGCCAGAAGTCTTTTCCCTTTGTTTTCTTATGAGCTGAAGGTATGAAAAAGATGTGGCTCCTGTAATGTCTGTGTTTCTCATAGTACTGAAAAGACACATTCCTGGTTGTCATTAAAGAGAGGTTTCAGCAGGTCTACATAGTCTTGGAGGGTACACAGGAATGGATGCAAGACCTGCTCAGATGTGAAGCAGTGCAGTGAGTGACAGGCTGCCTGAAGGGTAGGGAGGAATGTGTCTGTAAAACCAGAAAACCAACAAACATGCTCTATAGAATTATTCCTTTTCATTTACAGTGACATAAAACATCAAAAATTTAGCTCAATTAAAGTATGAGGACATCACTTCAGGGAGGTCAGCTTAAGTGCCCTATCTGTTTGAATGTCTTTTTTTAGACAAACCCTGTGTTCTGGTGATTGCCCTTCCTCATAGATGTATGGCTTCACTAGAGCCATACTCATTTGGCTGAGTTTTCCCATGACTGCTCAATAACAGTACAGAGGGAAACCCACAGAGAATTAATCCAGTCATGGTTGTGCTAATTTCCAAAGAAGCAACTGAAAATAAGGGGAGTTTGTAATAAATGCAATATAAAACCTGTTTACATGACTGATTCTGCTCCCCACCCCCACTAGTCTGACCTTACCTCATGCCAGATTTCCCAGTTCTAGCTGAAAGCATTTTTGTGAAGAATGCTACCAGGAAAATTCCCTTTTTTATCTTGGCTATGAAAGGCTTGTATGAAAGACCTTTCAATGGAAAGGGGGAATCTGTCTAAATGTGTTGCTATTGAAAGAGGATTGGTTTATGGTCACATAGCTGATATTCTTAGGAGGACTATACATTTAATCTTTGATCTAGAAATGATTTCAAGAGTCTGCTCATAAGCTAAAAGAATTTCTATCTAAATGTGGCATCTTTGGCTCCAGGTATAACCAGAAGAATTGTACTTTTTTCTGAGTGAGTTTTCTCAAATATGGTTTCACTGGATAATTTCAGGGGGCTTCCTCTATCTTCATTTAACTGGTATATTATTTTCAGATAAAACAATTTATACAGGCTCCATGTAGATTATTTTTTCAGTTCTGTGTTCAGGGAGGAAAGTAGATTCTCTTCTTTGAGATTATAGTGCTAACACCAACACACTGTTTCCAGGACAGATGCATAAAATTTGGTATTATACCTGATCTATTCCAGTCTGATCTCCAAGAAGAGTAATTTTAAGGAAGGCAAGGTAAATACTTATATCTGAAAATAGCGTCACTGAAGATTTATTCCAAATTTTATCAAGTGAATATGATTTGAAGCAGTTGTTTTGGCACTTCTTTTTTAAACTGTAGTGGAGCTTGAAATGATGACCTTAACTGGGAAAGTAAGCTTCTAAATTAATACTTTAAAAATAGTAAGGGTATATTTATGCAAATGGGGGAAAAAAGTGATGGCAATGTGTCCCTCATCTCTGCTTTTCAAAAACAGGAGGAAGCTGCTGATTTTGGTCCTAGAAGCCCTTCCCACATCCATATTTTCATAGTCAAGGTATCAAACATTGTTCCCCATCTTTACACAGTGCCTCAGTCACTGCTTGCTGACACTTCTGTTGACCCAGTTGTATTTTGGCTTTTTGGTAGGTGTATAGGATAATTTCCAATTCTTTCAGACTATTGACTTCCCTTAATACTTACATTTTCAGAAATATAAGTATAAATACATGCTGTTCTCAATGACAGTGAATACTGTTCAACCACTGTTTGTTTAATTATGAGAAAAATCTAACTCAATCTATATGTTATTTCTGTAAAATATGCAATTAGCTAAACCCAGCCTTTATACAGTAAACATGCACTTTGGATAATCTGTTCAATGAGAATAATGCAGACATTATACCCATCCTGATATGTAGAAGATGATCCATGGGGGAAAAAGATACATGTGCATAAGTCAATTATTTGAGAATAGAGTCCTTAATTTCTTCAGGCTCTATAAAAAGAATTTTGGCATCTGTACATATTTATTTTAGAGATATAGGGGTAAATCTTCAGCACAGAGCATGGGGAGTTAACCATGGAACATTCATTAATGTTAATGGGATTTCTATGGCTAATTCCCCACACTGAAAATTTAGCCCAAAGAGATTTGAAAAGTGATGTTGAGAAGCAAGTTGGTCGGTTAGTCTCATTACTCTCATGTTATTAACTGCTCTATCTGCCACTGGCTTTGTATGAGCACTGAGATATTATACTTCACAGTTAATAATAAAAGGCTGTATGCTAAATACACATGCTGGTGTGGAGGTAAAATAATGCAGTTATATAAGCAAATTTTGGATATTTTCATTGAAAAAACCCTTCAAAACCATAGACTAGAAGGGGAAAATATCTATGAAAGCATGTTTTTAGATAGCAGAAATGGTTTACATTTCTAGTACAGCTTCAGTACCAAAAGGATTTTTTATTTTCTTACATAGTATTTTTCTATTGGGATGCACCTTCGGAGCTGACCAACTTGTGCAGGGCATTGAACCCACTGACTTCCACATTCCTTCTAGCATAAATTAAGATTTAGGCTTAGTACAGCATTTTTCTTAAAGCCAAGTAACTTTTGCTTTCGTAAAAGCTAATTGAGATAAGAGAGAAAATTCAGTTTCTGTTTGTCGTTAAATTTTGAAGAATGGTTGGAACCTAGGAAAACATAAAAAGCTATTTTATATACTAAATGGAGAATATTGTTTTAAAAGGAAATACAGACTCTAATGAAAGAAATTGTCATATTCATGATGCTCTTTTTCTGTGTTAAGGATATGCAACAGAGACTGTATGTGAAATTTGAATATGTGTATGTGCATACACATATTGCTTTTGGTTTTTGTTTTGTTTTTTTTTTTTGTGGGGGTTGTTTTTTTTGTTTTTTTCTTGGAAGTTTCCCTTGCATTTTAGGGGAGCTGTTAAGTTGCTCTTCCTGTCGTGATTCAGAGCAGTCAGGAGCCAGCCATTAGAGGGTGCTTCTGCACCAAGGAGCTCTCTTTCCTTGAAACCCAATTTACTTAACTTTAAGTATTTGTAGATATAACAAGGAATCATTTTATGTTTCCTAGAATTATCCATTTTCTTCTTTAATTTGCATTCCTTCCTGAACTGCTATTCTTGGAATTCAGAGGATAAAGATGCAGATAACTAAAGGTGATTGAGAGAAGGTGTAATGATTCAAAACAGCAAAATTATTTCATTTCATAATCATTACTGTAAAAACAAAAGAAAATATACATGGACCCCATGCAAGTGAAAAATGGGCTGGTCTCTTACCTAATTAATGTCAGAGATGAGCATCTGTACATTATAGCACTTGCCACATTATTACTGCCTTGTTTAGAAATAGATTCATTCCTTATAACTTCACTGCATGTATTTGCAGCAAGAATAGTAAAATAGATGCAGTTTGCAAATTTCTGCCATTGCCAGTAAAGATTTAAAAATAAAACTCTCATTGCAATACAGCTGGGTTTTTTTTCTCTCTAGAATCATCATGATTCCCCATTCAATAGCAAACTTAAAAATGCTATGTCTCTGCTGTAAGAACGTGCAGGCAGCAGAGTAGGGAACAGGATTTACAGCCGTTTGTCCTAGGAATACAAATTTAAAGCCTGCACTTCTGACCCAGGACGTTGGTGCAAGGTGAGTGAAGGAGAATGGAAATAAGAAGATTTCTAAGAGAAAATTCTGCTGTTATGGAATTAGTTCCTAAGACTGATTGAATAAAAGCCATTAAAATTCAAAAGTGGAACATAGCACAAAGCAGTACATCTCAGTTCTATGCCCAGGAATGGTCACGAGCACTCAGCAAAGAGATCTGCCACCTGCAAGTCTTTGTTAAAGCCAGCCCGTGGAGATGGTGATTCTGAAAATATTCCTCCATGAGAAGTTGATACATCTTTGCACTAATTTTCAGATTCAAGGTAAGGATTTCTGATATCCAACAGCTTTTGAAAGCTGCCCAAACTTCCAAAGACCATCAAGACTAAAAGGTTTGTTGACAGCTGGAGCAATTGACACAGAGCTTGGAAAGGAAAGGGATCAAAGCCTTCTTCAGGAGCTTCTTTAGGAGCCATATAGCCTCCTAAGCCTTAAAAAGGGTAGCCAAATGTCCCTTCAGGCATGTGTCCACATCTTCATTGCACCAGTATATGGCAATATATAGCATATTTACATGAAGGGCTGCTGGTGCTGCTGTCTCCAGTTTTACATGTACAGCACTATATGTTTTCTGAGATTGTGAGAACCTTTCTTCTCAAAAGGCAGTGTTTACATTGCAAGAGCACATGGAATTAAAATGGGTGAATCTTCCTGACGTCATCTTCACTAACCACTTGGGAATTTAGTATTTGCATACATATTTAAGTAATGTGAATTTCAGCATCAATGGGTGTGCTTTGTGAAGCTGACATGCATTGTTGTATAACTAATTTAATTCTAATTCTTCCAAGAGATTGTTTGATACTCATTTATATTTATTTTATCTGTTAAAAGGTGTACATTTTGCTTTAGTGCCTGCTCTGTCTAATTCTGACTCAAGTAATTTTTTTTTCAATTTGAGAATGAAACCTAGGCAAAAGTAAAATATCTTTCTTTAGCATGGACTGAATTATTGGATATTGTGAATTACTGGATATTGGATATCCAGTAATTCTGTTCTGTTCTTTCTATATAAAATTTGGACCTTCTGAATAAACACATAGGTAACTGGAAGCATGTGAGTGCTTTGGAGGTATTGGGCATTGAAGGTTATGTCATGTCATTTTAAAGGTAGTTGTTCATAGATTTTCAAAAACATTTTCAGATGAGACCTATGAAAACAACAGAAGATACTAAGAAATCTGTAATGCAACTGTTTATAGTTTGCCCAGCATAATTCAGCCCCAATCTGATGTGTTTGGCACTAGCCTTGTGCAAATCAGAACAGAATATTGGAACAAAATACTGGTGTGCACATTCCTCCCACTAGGAGCTTTTACCAATCGACCCAGTAGTAGTTTTTCTTCTGATCTGAATGAGAATAGGATCCCATTTTAAGTTAGAAACTCTTTAAAAATGAGCTACGTGGATTTTTCTGCTGGCAGCATATTTGAGTAGCTGTTGTAAATCACTGTCTGAGTTCACAACTGGTATTTTAAAATTAGAACCAAGTAACAATGACTGATTAATTGAAAACATAGTCTACCTAATCTTATACTTTTTAAAGGTAATTACACCTTCTGGTATTATGCTTTATAATTTTAACAGTATTGATTCCTTCAGTAAATATTTCTTATATTAATAAGAGCTGCTTCATATGACTTTTTTTCAATAAGTACCATAAATCCATTGGTTAATGATGGGAGTAGAGCAAATAAGCATTGTCATGGATAGAAAGGATAGATGAACAAATATACTGGATACTCTAACTTGTGACTAAAGATAGTAAGGAGACACATATTTTATTTCTGTGTATCTCTTTTAAATCTGTCCACTAAAAAAACACCCTAAATATACAGCTGAACTAGTAAGACAAAAAGCCTGAAGTCAGAGAACATATCACCAGTATTATCTGAAAAAATAGGGGGAAACCAATTCACATTTCTCTCCATAATTTGACTACGTGTTGGGAAGATTCTGTAATCTAGCTGATTGTTTCTGAAGTATTAAGAGTTGCCCAAAAATCCATTTTTCATTTCAATTTTCATTTAATACATAATAACTATGACTCCCATCACTACATTATTTTACAGAAGCTAAGATGAACTACTGGTTCACCCCATCCTTGCATTCATGAAACTGGGGCTGGTGGTTGAAATTGCCTCTCCATCAGTACCAATTTTTAGTATATGAAATAAACCTGCTGTAATGTCCTTCTTTTTCAGGCAGATGAAGTTGATCATAAAGTGGCACCTAGCAGTATTTATCCAATGGTGATAGTATTATTAGCAAGAGGAAAATTTTCCTTAAAAGTTTTGGATGCTGTCCATTAGTTAGGTGATCTCCTTGCAGATCCTAAAACTCGATTTCTCTTGACTATAGATACTCAAATGTACAGGAATGGTGCTGGAAGTTAGTAAATCATTTACTGCTATGTTGTAGGACAGCTTTGAGACCAAAACTGTTTTAAATACTGGGCAAAGGCAACTGCAGGGATCTGACTGATAGCTGATCTTACTCTGCTCCCATGAGAGGTAGAATGAAGCTGATCTGAGTTTTGACCATTTTGGACCTATCTTGTTTGCATTTTTAATGAGAGTTTTCTGAAACTAGCTGTACTTACAGACTGATTACTTCACTGTCATGGTTTTCTCAAGGGTGGGAGGAGAGTTTGTAATTCAGTATTAAAATCTGTGTATATTTTAGTTTATATACAACCCCACTGTTCAACAGTTTCATTGTAATTATGAAAATGCTTAAACAAATTCATTTTGTTCTTCAAAGTTATTTTTCCTTTTGCATATCTGCATAATTAGAATACAACATAAACTATACTGTAACATTACAATCAGGAATTAATTATTGTAACATGAAATTTTCATTTTTTTTCTAACTGCAAAGGTGAGTATGGCTTAAAATTGAAAAAGTACTAGTTCTTTTCATAGAAACTTGTTTGAAGATCATAAAGGAGTACAAAAGAAGAAAAGCTTTTTGTTTGTGTTTGCAATCAAATCTTTCTTAAAAGGAAGTCTGACACACAAGCATTGTAGTTTTTTTAATATTACATTGAAGAAACCAAGATACAAGTCTCACTGGATTAACTAGAATTCAAGTATAGCAGAAAAAAACCCCATTTAAAAATAAATGCTCACAAACAAGAATCTCAATGAGCCTTGCAAAAGGCTATTCAAAGGTGATTTTCAAATATTAGTAAATCTTAATTTATTGCTTGCCTAATTTATTTCCTGCTTCTGAACGAAATAGGTCAACATAAAATAGCTACTGGAAATTTTTTAAATGTAAAAACATTCTAAAAAGGAATGCAAAAAACAACATTTAAAGATGTTATAGATCTAAAAATAATCTGTTTGTTCTAGTAAATTTATTCAACTCATGCAATATACTCAGAAATACATTTCTATTATTTTAAAGGCAGCTTTCAAATTTGCAAGATTTGTAAATGAAATCAATGTGTTTACCAATGTTCTTTAGAAAATTCCTTAAACACATACTCCGTGAACATGCAGAGTATAAAATGTTAAAGGCCAGAGCTGTACAGCTCAGCAAGAAATTAGTTGGTACAGCTCATAAATTAAAAACTCAATAGTTGTTCATGCTGTATTTTCAAGTGCTGCTCTTTACCTGACATCTGTACAGATTGGGTTAGTTGTGCAATAGCTACATCTGAAACACTGCATAAAAATAGAGAAGAATCTTATTTGTTCAGGTTATATATATATATATATATATAAATATATTTTGTATATTTATATATTTTATATATTTGCAATATATTTAACTATAAATGTAGTTAGAATTCAGACTGAACTGTGGTTTAACCCATTGCTTTGGACTTAACTGTTGCTCTGATCGCTGGGTTTTTTTCATAGCAGTCCATATTGCCAGGCTAGGATGCCAATGCATAGAGGCACAAATGGAAAGAAACAATTTAGATCTGCTGTCTGCAGCACTGCTGTAAACCTACACATTTACATCATTCATTTTCAATGAGAACCAATGTTCTAAGCTTAAAGACCTGCCCATATAAACTTCCTTGCAAACAGGAATTGCAACAATGGTAGGGCAGTGGAGCAAGGACTTTTCCTGTGCTTGGATTATTTGCAGGCCCTTCCACCTTCTTTCTGCTTAGTTTAAAAAAAGAGAGATTTTGTTTTCTTCTCCTTTGGCTGGTGATAAGAAAACACTGCTACAAAATTTTATGACCTACTGACCTTTAGTATTGAAAAATTGGGTTATTTACAACAGCAATCACTATCTAAAAGAATGTCGTAAAACAGCTTGACATTTAGTACTTCTGTAATTGCCTTATGTCGTGTCAGCACTGGATATCTGTAGTTTGGATCACTTATCTACTATCTGGTTTATATAAAGGCCTTCAGGGTCTTTATCAAAATGTGTATATGAACTTTTCACTCTGTGAAGTAAAAACCCTGGTCAATTATATCTATTTTCTGTGACCTTCTTAACTTTTCACACCCACTCTGTCTGAGGGTTGTTATAGATTGTAATACTTGCCTGCAGTATCAATTGGAGAACAGCTCTTAGCTTCATTAAGGTTGTCAGAGGTGTGGCTGATACATAAACTTATGTGTCTTCTTGACAAATGGCATTACCTCCCTCAAATTAATTCTGCTTCACCATTGTTAATCTTATTATCTGTTCAGTTAATCAATAGCTGTCTTTCGAAAGAGCAGACCAATAATGTGTATTGGAAGTATGTTTCTGTAGGCAGGAGCCACGGCAGTGTGGCAGAATTCAGTTTCTGATTCTGTCATCTTCTACTTGAGTGATAACTCAGCAAAAACCAGGCCTTGGTTTTGACACATGAACAATCAATTTGGTGGCAACAAGTTACCCCATATAGATTTTCTGTAGTATTTTTGCACGTCCTTGAACTTCAGCACCCTCTATCTAGGAGACAGAGTTTTTAGTTCAGAGCGCAGAGGACGAACTGGACAGCTGTCTAAGCCAACAATTCTCATTCTGAATAATGGCCCATGTGCCTTTTTGTCCAATTAATTGTGCAAGAAATAATTGATATCAGCTGGAGATAAAATGTTTGTTCTGTTTTACAGAACATTTTTTAGAGCATTTACAGATTTTAAGTGTTTTTACTTTGTGTTCTTAAGGAGCTATATGTATATTTTATAGTTAAATATGCAAATATATTAAAGTATGAAAACTCAGTAAATAGAACTGTCATTGCAAAAAAGAGGATTCTTTTCAGATTCACAAAACAATAAAACAAACCTCACAAAAATAATGTAATGGAACATGATATAACGTTACAGCATATGGGAATAAATTTGCAATGTATCATTTTCATGCCAGAATTCTTGAGTTATCAGATAATGTATTTCCTTTCTGTGATTATTCTGCAAGCCATATTTAGGCCTTTCTTACAATAGAAGTTTCAATGTGTTTTTTGATACAGAGTGCTCCTGTGTGTTGTTCACCCATCTACAAAATAGTTTTCCTATTTAGATTGGGGAAGTTAGAATAATTAAAAGAATTATGCTTAATTCATGTGTTTGGCAAAAATATTCTCAATCATTAGAGTCTGAAGAGAATAAAAGTAGCAACAGTAAATATTTGCCTAGAGAGTCAAATGTATGATAATTGATCAACTTTTTATTGGGTTTGCTGAAAATATTCTTAAACCAATATTGTAACATTAATTATTATGCACTGAATAGATTTATAGAAGCATGCCTGTATTTCTACTTCTTGAAATCTGAGGTTGGTCTCAGTGACAGGGGATCTAATTTTCATTTTTACTACAAAACCTACAGTTCTTTTCTCAATGGAAAAGGGATTTAAAGGAGGAGTAAATGAACATGAGAATGAAGCCCACTAAGAATGCCAGGTTCTCAGACAGGCAGTTTCAATGCCAGGAGCACTAATTGTGAGAAGGGACTGGCCTGGGCTCAGAAGGAGATAACTGCAGGTGATGGGTTGGAGCTCAACAAGCATCAAAAGACAGGGAGGAAAAGGAAGAGGAGCCCAAGCCTGCTTGTGCAGGGGAAGGTGCAGTGGGAGCAGAGGTATCAGGGAGCCAACACAGTGTAAGAGTAGGGACTACCAAAGCCAGCTTGCAGTTGCCATTACTGAATGGATTAATTCCTGTTTGATTCAATTTTGTGTTTGTTGATCAGGTCAGGCTTTTGCTTTGTGTAGCCAAGGTGGTTTTGATCAGATTAGGAATTATAGACCAACATTCACTATTGTGCTTAACCACAGTCTCACTGGAAATTAAACTCCAACCCAGGTGCAGTTTTTAAGGCACTGCAGAGTTCCAGTGATGGTACACACATCTCAGGCTTTGCTACTGCAATGTGCGAGATGGAGACTGGAACCAATACTTACCAGAAAATAAACCCGAGCTTCTGCAATTAAATGAACAAAACATTTAAGAATGCAGTCCCAATATCTTATTTCCTGCATAGGTGACAGAATTACTGTCCCTGAAATCCCAAGAAGGGAGGGTAGAGCAGAATGCCATCTTTGCATTGAACTTCTAACCTAACTAAAATTGTGTCACTCTGTGCTATTTCCATACTGCCTCATATCCAGACATTTGTGAAATTTAAAAGTGGTGTGACTAAAAATTCAAAGCTGATCTTACCAATGGGCCAAGGCCATACAACTGATTGGACTCCTGTAGTTAGTAAATTTCCACACAGGAGCGTGGGTTCACATGTGCCCATCTCATGCTCTACTCTAAGCACTTGGGCCAGGGTCAGAGACGAGAACTTTGCTGGATCATCCAGCTGGGCACACAGCAACATTCCCCAGCTGGCACAGATCTAAAAAGAAAAGGAAAGCAATCAGGGCCTGAACTATTCCTGTGCATTCCTCCGTTCTGGAGTCTTTCCTTGTGGCCACCTGCAGATTGGGTCAACATTTTCAGGAATTACATATTTTTAACAATTTCTTTTGTGAGGAAAGAAATGAGATTACTTCTAGCTCATTTAGATTAATGGATTAAAAACTTTAGAAGGTTAGACAGACACACAGACATAAGCATCCTTCTTAAGCATCTTTCTTAAGAAACCAAATTAAAACTATCAATATATGTATATAAATTAAGCATTTTCTTGTAATTGCTTTGCTGCTGACACTTGGTATAAAAACTTATAGCTGTGAAGGAAGAAACTGCATTCTTTCAGTTTAATGCCAGACTACAAAATGAAGTTTTAGGAATTCTCATTATTTTACTAACTTTATTTTCAGTTTTATTATATATCAAACAGGCTGTGGCTTCATACAGCTATAAAAGGATGAAGCTTGTCTTGTAAGACTGGGAGAATATTTTACATTTTTTATCTGTGAGAACATGATAGGAAAAAGTTTAACTGGTCTATTTTTAAATGAATAATTACACTAAATTTTAAGCTGATGTAGCTAAAAATGTAAAAGACAGTATGTCTAAAATTTTATTTTATGTGTTTTACACAAATAAATTGTATCAACATAAAGCATACAGCTAGTAGCTACTGTTCTAATACAGGTAGTTCAATCTAAACTTTAGTTTCCGGAGTCAAATACTAGATTTTTGAATTGTACTTGTGCTGCAGGGAGTTTCTCTCCTTGGTGAAGGACAGATTGGTCATGAAGAGGAAGAAAAAACAGGCAGTGATTTTACTCCAAATATTATTTCACAGAAATAGTGAAGTTTTGTAGGATGACTTGATGACTTACCTTGTTTGTTGAACAATAGGTGTCTAGGTTAAAAATTAGCCATTGTGAGTGAGCTGTAGCAGTGCCAGAGATTGGATGTTAACATTTGAGAAGTGGAGGAAGGGAGGCAGAAGTAAGACTGAGGGTAATCTGCTCTGGTATCTACAGCTAGTAGAGCTATTGTGTAATCAATCCAAAATCAAATGAAAAAATATGTATTTTTGTGAATTAGAGTTCATTGCAGCTATTACATTTTCCACTTCTCTGAAAAAAATTAGACTCATGGAAGATGAAAGCAATCCATATCCTGCTCCTGGTATGGGGCAGCCCTGGATGTACAGACTGGGGGATGAGAGGCTGGAGAGCAGTGCCATGGAAAGGACCTGGGGATCCCAGTCAATGGCAAGTTGAACATGAGCCAGCAGTGCCCCGGCAGCCAGGAGGGTCACCCATGTCCTGGGGGGCATCAGGCACAGCATGGCCAGCTGGGCAAGGGAGGGGATTGTCCTGCTCTGCTCTGAGCTGGGGCAGCCTCACCTCAAGTGCAGGGGGCAGTTTTGGGCACCAGAAACATCAAAAAGCATTAACCTATTAGGGAGTGTCCAAAGGAGTATGGCCACAAGGAGGATGAAAGGTCTGGAGGGGAAGCTGAATTAGGAGTGGCTGAGGTCACTTGGTCTGTTCAGCCTGGAGAAGACTGAGAGGAAACCTCAGTGGGGTCTTCAACATCCTTGTGAGGGGAAGAGGAGGGGCAGGCACTGATCTCTTTGTGGGGACAGGACAGGGAATGGCCTGACTCTGTGTCAGGGTGGTTTTCACTGGATATTAGGGAAAGGTTTTTCACATAGAGGGTGATTGGTCACTGGAACAGGCTCACCAGAGTTCATGCAGGGCCAGGAGTTGAGCTTTGATGATCCTTGTGGGTCCCTCCCATATTCTATGATTGTGTATTTCCATGGAATAGGAGAACACAAAAGGGTGGCCCATGACAATTTTTATAAAATAATTCCTGATATTGTATTATTTGCCAAGAAAAACTGATGACATGTAAGTAGTGAAACTGGATTCTACAGTGTTTTCTTTCATTTGGATATTTTGTCCTGTAACCTCTGTCCAACCCCATATCTCAAGCACCTCATCTAATACATGTGTGGATGCCATTGCAGCAGTTTTGTGACTTTGCTGTGGCATAGAGGGACCAGCTCCTGACTGGCTTTGTATTTTACCTTGCTTCCACTCCTAGGAGCATGTCCCAAACAATGTCAATATTTTGGACAGGATCCCCCTTGTTTACTGCTCTTTCACTAGGAATGCTGGTTTTCTGGGAGCTCATTCCTAGGCCCACCTTCAATGGAATAGGCATTACAGGCTGCCCTGTATCATGTTAGCTACGGGGTTTACTCTTCTAGGGACACTTTGGATAGTGCTGTCACACTGAGCCATGCTACTGACACCTGAACTTCAAGGTTCAAATGGTCTGTTGTTGTCAGCATCCCCTGTTCCCTAGCTCTAGGTTGCTCCTAGTATGTTTTCAGAGGTGTTTTTGGGATGCTCTCACCTTGGGAGCTGAGCCCTGCCTTTCACAAGCACACCACTCTCCCAGGTGATCTGGAAAGAGAAGAAATGTAGCACCAATGCCATGGATCACTCAGGCAGTGCATAGTTACTAATTATTTGTCATGACAGAACCTATATTGGAGGCATTGGAGAGGACTCAATATCAATTTCAGCATTTGTTGATGTTATAAAGTGGCAGGGCAGTTATTTTCTGTTTGAATAGTTACAAAACTGAAGATTTTTTTAAGACAAAACAATCCTCACGCAGATACTGGCACAGGCTGACCATTGCAAAACATCTCCATTTGTCAGTAAGCTTTTGCAACCACTAAAATATCCCTGTTGTATTGTGAAAGCAGACAGTAAATGTTGTATGAGCCAGAAAAAGAACCAGCTGTTAAACTGAATTCCAGTTTCACCTTAACAGGAGAGTTATTTCAACCTATTTTTTTCTGAATTCTAATCAAATTTAAAGAGGGAGGGATAGAGTGCTTAAAGCTCCATGGGAGGAATTTTTGTATTTTTTCACACCTACCTTCTTTGCAATAGCAGGGCCCAGCTTGTGGAGTAAAAGGAATATTGTAAATTCTGAGAGGCACTTTTCAAATACAAAAAGATCACTTTGTCGTCATCATCCTCATCCCCATTGTGCTGGAATATAATGATGTGGGAAATGGTGAGATATAGTTGCATAACTCTGAAAGTTGGCATGTATTCCTCCAAAAGGAAGAAGAAAGAATAATTCCTCTGAAAAAAAGTACTCAGACTTGACAATGCCATATTTTGTTACAGAAGCAAATTTTCTCTCTTTTTTTTTATTTTTACTGTAGAATGTAACTAATCAGAAGGTATTTCAGATTGGAGTTTGTTAGACTGGAACAGTATTTTGGGCAGTTTTCCATTTTCACTGGAACAGTAACAAGCATTCCGATAATGGTTAGTGAGTGCTCAGAGTCCAAGGAAAGGGAAAAGAAAATATATAAACTCTCAAGATTCTGGTAATTGACAAATATCCCTTTTTAGGTACAAAGAGAATTTTGCTTCCTCTTCATTATTCAGTGTGGAACTGAAAGGGTGTCCTTTAGAAGTCTGGGTTTTTAACATTTTCTTAAAAAATTTCTTTTTTTCACATTTTTGAGGACAGATTTCTTAAAAATATGCATCTTGGACACTGAGTATTTAGTGCCCAGTTGAAAACTTGCTTCTGCTTTTTGGCAAGTTCCCTCTGTGTGTCTGACAACAACAAAAAAAAAGGATTTGAAATTCTTTTCTGACCTGTTAGGTGGGAAGGCACTCAGCCTTCCTGGTGGCTTTATATTCAATAGGAGGACACAACTAGAAGTGTCCATGGAGCCTACATATAAGAGCTTTGGAAAAATTCAGGCATTTTATGTTAGATTATCATGCCAAAGTCTTCTAGTCTTGCCTTGTGTTTTGGGTTTGTGCAGTAAGATTTTGGTAGTGGGGAGAAGATTTTATTTTATTTCTCACTATTTTATTCAGTATCAAATTAAACTGATTTCCCCAAGTCTGTTTTGCCAATGATAGGAGACAGTCAGTGATCTCTCCCTGCCCTTACCTCACCTCACAGCCTTTAATTCTATTTTCTCTCTCCTGTGCCGCTGAGCAGAGGAGAGAGAGCAGTTTTGGTGGGCACCTGATGTCCAGACAGAGTCACCCCACCACATCTTGCTTCATGGCAGATGTCCCTTCTCTCCTGCTGAGCAGATCATTTGCCACTTGAAGGTGTATGGGTTTTTAGTCAAACCATGATAGGATTTTGAAAAGCTCACTCAATTTGATCACTTCCCATTAG
Organism: Pseudopodoces humilis; assembly: GCF_049639895.1. NCBI lineage: Eukaryota > Metazoa > Chordata > Aves > Passeriformes > Paridae > Pseudopodoces > Pseudopodoces humilis. The sequence continues at coordinate 9,724,797 of NC_142202.1, forward strand.
TGAGAGAGACTAATCTAGGATCTGTGAGCCCTGGGGAATGCAAGTTTTGTTTCATTTGCTAAGTAAGTAAAAAATGAGAAAACAGATAAAATTATATCATACAATCTCCTTTTACTTTAGTCCACATAGTAAAAGAGGGGCTGCCCTCAATTATATTTATACCAAAAATGGTTCTCATGCTCAACAGACCACCATGCTTCTAATCCTGCATTTTTTTCCAAACCTCATTCTTACCTAAGATAAAGGTATATTCCTTTTACTAGGTGTGTGGTGTGTGTGTGCTTTTTTTGTGAGCTTTTTTTGTTTGTTTCCTCTGTTTTGTTTTTGTGGTTTTTTTTTTTTTTGACAGAACTATGGGATTTACTAAGTCAGCAAGACTTTTTGTACATTTGGGGATCAGTGGAAAGAAAATGCTATTTCCACTTGATGCTATTTCAGTGGATTAGGCAGTTCTTCAAACATAAATATTAGCTTGAGTGATAATACCTCAAGGTCTCCCAGCTGCCTTGGTGCTAGCTGAGATTCTTGCACATATTTTTCATGGTAGCACTCTTGACATAAAGGTCTGATATTCTATGTGATAAAAATTCTGCCATTATTATCTGAATTGATTCATTATCTAAATGGCACTCATGGGAACCAAATGAGGATACTACTTTAAAAAAAAAAAAAAAAAGTTTAAATATAGTACCATACTAGCAGTGGTTCTAAAGGTTGCTGCATTGTGTAAACACCTCTGCTCATTTCAGCTTTCAGTAGGTCCCCAGGTTTAGCAGAAGTGAAAATAATTGATTGGTGGCCCATTTATGACTACAGCACTGCAGGAAATCACTCAAGGGAGTCTGCTGGTTTTGGTGTCTAGGAGAATTCCCAATGCTCCTTTGAAACACAACATGTCCTCCACTGGGAATATTCAGAGGGATTACTTAAAAAAGCTTAGCAAGCATTTAATAACAATGTACATAATACTTCAATTCATATTCTATATGCTTCACATCTATTGTTTTGTCAGTTCTAATTGATATATATTCTAAGTGGTTTGGAGTTTTTTATTTAGAAAGATGTAATTTATTTTGTAATATATTATATATAATAATATATATATATATTATTATTATATAACTGCAAATACTCTGTTCAAAATTGTTTCTTGACTATACTGACACTTCTTAATGTAGGGTTTAAAGGATTTGGCCTGAAGGTCAAATTCTCATATCTAAACCACATATTTAAGTAGTGGATTCAGTTTTGCATGCCAGGGGGATAACCATACAGTAAAAATAGTTGATAATGTGTATACTAGAAGCATCAAGCACAAAGTTATTTGCTTTAGTGAGAGCAATTGTACATTTAAAGAATTGTTGCTTTCTCTCTGTGTTTGATGTGTATGCATTCACATTACATTACTTATCCTATTCTTCCTCATGCATTATTCATTTTAAATTGCAGTTAAAAGCTACAGCTTACATACAACAAAATACCATCAGTGCTAGGTTCTTCTAGCACTTATATTCCAAAATACTTGCCATTTCACTACTTCACTGGTGATGGAGGGTAAGAAACTGGCTCATGAAGTTCCTCTCATTCTTTTGCTAGTGCTAAGGCTCCATATATCACCAGATGTCCTTCTGCCTGACTGAGATGTTTCTGTGGTCTTTGAAGACCAGCTTACATATTAGAGGTGAGCTGTTTTCTGTTACTAAAACAAATCATCAAAGCTTGTTGATGGACATTAAAGTAATACAAAATTCTGAACACCCGAATGAAGTGTTTTTTGTACTTGGGAGAAAGAAAATTAGCAGCAATACAGTATTTGAATTTGGTCAGCTTCTTTGCTTTTTGTGTCATGGAACTGGAGCATCCTATCAAGTAAAAAAATGTTAAGATTATATTGATTGGATACATTTCTCTTCTTGGGAAGCTGTGGCCTACTTGACTGTGAGCTTCAGTTTAATGACTAGTTTGGGTGAATGATCCACAGTCAAGTGAACTGCAGAGACATTGTGATTTGTACTCAATGTGAAAATAAAAGATTACTGCATGTTCTGGGTATTTTGCATGATTACTTGAAATTTCATACTTGCAAGGATGCATTTGTCTTATTAATTGATTGTTCCAAAAGACATAGGACTAATTCCTAGCCATGTATAAGTTACCTTCATTCATCTTGCTTTGCTATTCCTAAAATATAATTCTAAAAAAACCCACTGGTTTATAAGTGGACTATATTAAAAAATTATTTATGACACATCATGTTAATTGTACCATACAATAATTTAATTGAAATATTATTTTGAATAATCTATTGGTATGCAGCTGAATGTTATTACTGAAATATTGACTCAGTGTGCCTTGACATCCTATCTTTGTGTGAGAACTGTTGACAACAATAACATAAAAAAACTTAAAAGCTGTATTTCATAGAAAAAAATACCATGGTTTAAGTAAAAGCACTGTTGTGATTTATTGTAATTAAAGCTCTGCTGTGGAGTACTGCGCCTATTTTCCACATTTAACCTTCTTGCTTCCATTTATTCATTGCCTAGTTTCCTTATTCAAAAATTTTGAGACAGAAGGGAGGATGATGTCCTGGTTTAAAACCTGCTTGCCTTTTCAGTGCCTTCCTACATTTTTTTTTTGATGTAAGGAATTTCTCCCCACGGAATACCCCTGTCTGACTTTTGGAGGACATGGATGCAGTGACAAACTAATTATTTTAAAACAATGCAACTTAATGCTGTACTTAGACCTGCCCAATGGAGCTTGCCATGGCACCCCTGTTTACCTGTCAGCCATATCAGCAACTGACTGGTGGGATTGCAGTCCCCGTGCAGCTGAAATATCCAAATTTCTTTGCCACAGGAACTAGCTAGATGACAATACCTGTAGATCAAGAATATTGGATCCTTTGAAAGTGCATCTTTATGAGTTCATGAATCTTAAAAAAACCCAAAGCATTGTCTTTAGCTCAGCTGTGTCAGTCATCAGGAAATACTTTTAAGTTATTCCAAGATACACTTTTCACTATGATCCTTACCTTTCCTTGTGAAAGAACACAAAATATGCTAATTAGGAAGGTGGTAAAAATGTTTTTCCATGTGTGCAGCTGGAAGGGAATTAAGCATATGTAAGGGAAATGACAGCTCCAAATAAATGGAAGGGCTTGTCACATCCTTCTTCATCCCTTCTCTGCTGGTTTTTGAAAGTCCCAATGGTATTCAGGCTATATACTGTGCTTGTATTTTAACACTGAACCCTGCTTTAGCAGGCAAAAACTGAGGTGCTGAACCTTGCTTTCTAAGTTGTGTTCTGTTTCTAGTCCCACATCCATAATTTAATGTATTTCCATTTAATTGTACAGATGAAGACATTGGCATCCACCAGTACTGTGACAAGAAAGAACCAGGTAAAATATAAATAACCATTATTGTAACTAAACAAAACTTAGGGATATTCAATGTCTGACACCAACTGCTTGCTCTTAAAAATGCAGCTTCAAATTTCTTGTTTGTATATACCTCTGTATTTCTATGGAGTAAGGAAACACAGAAAGGAGTTCTCTCCCCAAACTTATGTAGGAAAATTAAAAAACTTTTTAAACCACAGAAGGAAAAAATAAAATAGAAAAAAATATTCACATAAAACCAACCGTTATGTAACTAGAAACCTCTGCAGGATTTTACACTCTGGATTCTTAGGGGTTTTAAGACATTTTGTGCTGTGTGGAGCCCAGCGCACGGCCAGGTGATCGCCGGGATCCCAGCAGAGGGCATCTCTGCCTGCCCTCCGCAATGGCCATTCCGGGCCGAGCGATCCATTTCCTCGATCCGATTAATCCTGGCAATCCTGCAAGTTTCCCCACGGGCCGAAGGGGCTGTGGGGCTGGAGTTTCCCCCCTTTCTGCCTGTCACAGTGCTGTTTCACCCGTGCCTGTGCTGATGGACCGCCGGACCCGGCTCACCTCGCTCCTGCCCGGCGCGGCTGCGGCTCGGCGATGCCACCTGTGCGGCTGGGACTGCCTTTCTTGCACTGCGAATTTAAGATACCTGCCTTACAGGGTGAAAGCATCGGGGCTGCCTTGGTTCTTTTGGAAATGTCTGTGTTTTATCCAACTGTGCCAGCCCTCTGTCTAATATTAGTATTTGCTGACAGAGGTTGTAGGGATTCATTCATCTTTCCATCCTCTTTCCCTTAGCATCACTGATGAAGCACAGTTACTTAGAAGAGAAGCAAAAGCTAGCAGAATGTAAGGATATTTTTTGAGTTTCTTCTTACAGTAAGATCAAATGGCAGATTTGGATTGGTTATGCCTCTGGAAGAGCATTAAAATAACCTTAGGCTGCTTCCAATGTAGCTTTCTGCACATGTCAAGTAAGACTGATGATCACAGAACTACACAGCACAAAACAATTGAAAATTTATAATTATTCCTTCTTGGTATATTTGCAATCTCCTTTTTTTTTACTGTCACTAAGCATGGTAGCGTGTATTGCTTTTCAAGTCCATTGTCAAAAGGAATCACAGAAATTATCCAGATTTTTCCTTATGAAATTTACTTAGCAGATGAGCAATAAACATTTTCCCCATCATCTCTTGACTTGCAACACCAACTGGCTTAAAACCGGCAATTGTAACTAAAATATTTTCATCCAAAATAAAATTCCAGACTAATAATCAGCTTCCTTCTTAGAATGGTTTTAGCTTTGGAACATTTACACTGTCCCTGCATTACCTGGTTAAAAGCAATATCAGTTCATGCTATCACAGAGCAGTATTGTGACAGTTAAAGATTTTTATATTAATACAACTTTTCTTTAGCTCAAATTTTACAACTCCCGCATCGCTCAGAGCATTCGTTAATGTCAAACATTATTACATGACAACTCTGAAAGATCTAATTGATCTTTTAGACAATTTCACAGAGCAATGTCTATGCTGCTAGCTTAAACAAATGAAAATTCCAATGGAATTGTGCATGCATATGAAGGCAAAATGTGTTCTGGAAGGATTAGTTCTCCCCATCACTGCAAGGTGTGTTTGGAGCAGGTTAAAGCCCTGCTGGGGATGGGTGTGAAGGTGCTGCTGCCATGTGGCAGATCCACACCTGCTGCAGAGGATGCTGTGTCAGGCTGGATCAGTGCAGCTCTGGGAAGGTGGGGAGGTGAGGGAGGGTTCCAGGCAGGGAGGAGCCTCCCAGGTTTGCATCACATGTGCTCAGTGTAGTGTTATCCCACAGGGCTGCATGTGTGAAAGGAGGAGCAGGCCCAGATAAATCCTGTCACCAGCAGCCCCAGTGGTGCCTTTTACATGTGTGACAGGCAAAAGGAGCTCAAGCTGCTGCTCCTTGTCCTTGGGAATGCAGGGGTGCCCCCAGCACAGAGCCTGCACAGCCCATTTTGGAAAGAGGAGCACTGGGGAACTTTATTCACAGCTGTTGATTTTTACAGATACTTTGGTATCTCTACAGGCAATTTCCCATTTTACATATGTGGATAAATATTCCAGTATTTATGAAGGCACCATTGAAAATGTGATCTTACATGCCTAATTAATATTATCATAACAGTTCCACCAACGCTGGCTTCAGTCCAATGAAACACAAAGAGAAGTTGTATGCTGGTGTCCTCTTTTGTTGATATGTTAAATCCTTCATTTTTTCACTATATAGCACTTCTATTGTAAGCTCCTTTTTGCAGGGAGGTTTAAGCATAACTGCTAAGTCATTCAGTCTGGAAGTTGGCATCCAAACTGACAGCTTGGAGCTCAAAACTTTTCATCAGGTTTCCTTTAAATAGGAATAGATTATAAACAATGTGTTCTAGTTTCTCATGATTTTATTGTACACTTATGAACAGAAAACTGCTCACTTTTAAATGAAGAAATTTCACAAGTTATTAGAGCCTGATTCTCAGCCATGAGACAAACCAATTACTGGCAACTCCAGAGGAAGCTTTGCCTCCTGGTTGCTAGAATTAATGTATTAGGCCAGAATTTTCACAATAGTGTGCTGAACACTAATAAATTTGTTAAAAGACTTCAGCAGTCATACAGTTTCTTCTTTGCTTGACTTGGCAGATTCTTCAGACCAAATTGTCAAGAACATCCTGTAAATAACTAGACTCCATAAATTATGGCATTCACATTTGCCTGTTAATACTTCTATATATGCATATATTCATGCATATATATTTTGCAGACATGTTAGTGCCTGCTTTTTAAAATTAGGCAATGAAATGTTAGTTCAGAAGACTAGACTATGTTTAGGATGCTTGAAACTTGAAACTGAGTTAATATACTGAGCAGCAGATAGTTTTTCACTCCAAGTGCCTAGCAGCTGGGTAAGCTTTGCACACAATTGCCATAGGGAAATCATGGTCATTGTGGATAGAGCATGCCAACTGTTCCTGTGATTGGGCCTTCTGAAAACAGGTCCTTTGACAGTAGAAACCATGGCCACTTCCTTCCAGCTGTAGGTAAGTTTCACATGTAAGGTAACTCCTTGAAATCTTGGATTTGTGTTTCCGCAAAATGGAAGTTCAAGTCATAGAACTTTTTAATATGACATATATAAATATATGTTTGCACACACACACACACACATGTATATGCATACAATCACTTATATGTACATATTTCTCTACCATCTTTCTTTTTTTCCCCTCACTTTTATTTGACAGCTCGAGATTATCCTTGGATCCTGAAAACCAAGCGACCAGACAAACTGCGAGATGCTCTCAAGGAGGTAGAGGTATGGTTCAGAAAGGTTCAAGCACAGCAACATCTAATCTGGTTTTCAAACCTCTTTCAACAGCTTTAATTTTCATAAAGATCTGACTCTCCCAGGGATGATAAATGTGCTTTTGTCTGGTGGGCTCTTCTGAAACAGCTGCATCTTTGTGTGGCATTTTTCATCTGTAAACTGGAAAATCAGAAGTCTGTTAACTGATAGTGACAATGTGTGCTGCCAACTCCACTCTCTGTTTTCTCTTGTCCTTTAGGACTTAATGCAGAACAGTCTATGTGTGCTGAGCAAATGGAAGAACAAACATACCTGTCAGGTACAGTGTCATCAAAAGGTCTTGCAGTGTTCAGTCAGTGGTGCTGAGCAGCCATTCAGTGATGGGAGCAGTAGTGTTAAAATGTTAACACAGAAAATCATTGGAGTTTTTTTAATATGTGGGCCCTTGTTAAGTAAATTTGCTTTATTTAAATTTCTACCCTGAAAAACATGCTTTAAATAAAAAGCCTGGGGTTTATCAACACAAAGAAATTACATTAAAAGGCCTTGATTCTGTGAGATGATGATGATGATCATGGTGATAATGATGACTATTGTTATTGTTATTGTTACTGTTATTGTTATTATTACTATTATTGTTTTGGGAAACTGAAAACATCCTGTACCTCAAAATAGCAGGCTGAGAGAGCAGCTATGTATTAAAATATATAGGCTGGTCTGGAATCTGTGTTTTATTATTTTTATGTCTTAATTATCTACATAACTGTCACAAATCTTTTTTACTTTATGCTTGTGTAATATGGAAGGGAAGCTATAACTCTAAACCAACTAGATCATTAATCAAGCTACGGAATAAAAGATATTGTGACATGTGGCACACATATAGTTATGTTCCCTGGCTATATGAGTTCCACATTTTGTGTACAAGAAACCCTTTTTCACATCTTTGCTAAGACAGAACAGTAGGGCAGGGAGGGAAGCTGAAAATTAAGTGCTCCATAATCATGTGCTTCTTCTGAAAAACTTAAGTAGTGAATTTTATATGTTTATACAAACTTCATGAGGAAATGCATCATATTTGAAATTGCTTTGGCATGAATACTTGTCAATATTAATGTTTCAAAAAAGGAACTTTGTCTTCTAAATTCTATGCTTTTTCAGACTCATAAGTTTTTCTTCTTATTCAAGTAGTTCCAAATGTGTGTCAGCAGAATGATTGTTAAATATCCAAACACTGTACAGCTAAAATTCCAGAAATGCCTTTAAGAATAGCAAAATTTTTAAATGCTTGACATGCCAGATGCTATGTAGACTTTTCATATCAATAATAAAAATATGATTGTCTAAGCCACATTTGCCTATCAGATCTCACTACTAGTAAATGTATATCATTCACATACAAATTACATAGTATGTATCTGTGAATGTTAATCTTCTAGAGCTGATTTAAATATTAATTGCTAATTTTGGGGAATCATTTTTTCCTGTTATTATTGTTCTGATTAGGAAAGGAATTTGGTTAAGAAATACCAAGTCAATTAGCTGTGCATGCATTCATTTGCATCCCAGTTTGCTGTCTCTTCATTTGCTTTCCTTGTCCATTCTCCCTTTACCATTTTCCTTCCCCTCCCATTCATCAGCATCCACCTGCAGTGTGTACAGTACATACTTTGGAAAAGTAAACTTCTTGCCAACATGTGTCTTCCTGCCTTTACAATATAACACCTTTGGCTGACTATCAGTTCTGTATAAAACTCTTTATTTTTTGACTTCACATATTCTAAGTTATTTCAGGCTTACATCAACATGAATGAGACAAATACAATTTTATTTATTTCTTATTTCTTCTACAAGATGGGAAAGAAAAGAGATGGGTGTTTTCATCTTAGTATATTAGGTATTGAGCCATGTAAAGCGGTAGTTTAATAAATTGAGTATTTGGGGTGTTTTTTCAGATAGCTTCTAAGACCAGAGTATAAGTGATAGGTTATAACATAACCAGAATGAAAATTTTAGATAAAAATCATAATTATTTCTCTGTCCTTAAATTCTGCTTTTGGTTTCTCAATCACAAAACAAAATGTTTTTTGTTTAGTAGTGACTGATGATTGAAATCTCCAACAAAGGTTAGAATGTTTTGCCAAAACAATTGTGTTATTCCACTTTGTGTCTTCCTGAAAATAAAAGACCTCCAACAAATGAAAATAAAATAGAGAAAAATGAATCTTTTGGAAGAGTCTAGAACAGAAAAGCTGTCTTCTATCAATTTTGATGTCAGATGGTTTGTTTTTCTGCTGCTCATCTGTCTTTGAGCATTTGGCAGCAATAATTGGACTGTTCCTCTTCGATGCAAATGTTCTGAAGCTTCTGGAGAAGATGTTGTATATTTATTTTTTAATTCTAAGTTGAATACTAATTAACTGTTTCAGCAAAGAGTGCTCACCACGCAATGGTGTCATCTGTGGCATGCATAACACTGCTGTATTCACAGCCTTTTTTGGATGAATACCAGAGCTAGTGGGAAGAGTCCGTATTTGCATTAACTTTGGAGAGTTACAGCAATGTGTCAGACAAACAGCATGAAGAACATGTAGGAAATTACCCTGATTTTCATAATTTCAGTGTTTGGGGCTAAATTTGAGCATATTGTTTTAATTATAGTATCTATTTTTCCTTTGTTTTTAGTAGTAATACAATGTCAAATAAACTTCTTTATAGAAATTAAAGTATTTAACTCAACAGCCACATTTTCCCATTTTTCATTAAATGATATATATATTTGAATCTGCCATATCTGTAGCTGAACCAGGAGCACTTCCCTTTATATTGTAATAAGAATTCCAAAAAGTCAATGGCTGCTGTACCTTGAGTGAGACAAATGGAAAGAAAACTGAAAAGAGATGCAATGAAAACAAGACTGTCCTTTAAAACAGTAGTATGATTTTCCTCAGATTTTGTGTAAAACAAGCATAGGGGTACTGCCAGTAGCCTAAATATATACCACTATTCCTAATGCCTCACTCCTCCTCCAGCACTTCCATCTCAGAAGTGGCCCACAGGCAAAAATTGGGGGCTGTAATTTTAAACATGCATCTGCTAAAAATAAGAGTGCTGTTGTGTTAATTGTTCATGTGCAAATGGCCAATCAGACTTCATGCATATGCCTCAGTGAGGAATCCAGTTGTTTTGCCCGCAGATTATTTTGTCCATTGCATGACTGTCTATCTCAAAGTTGGCTCTTCTATATATGAGTTTGCCTAGAATGACCATAATGCTAGCCTGGTTCCCTACCTTAGTTAGTATTTCATTTTTTGCATCAAAATTTATCCTATTACCTTTTTATTTTTATTTTTTTTTAATTTTTGGTGTGCAATCAGTGCATTAGAAGTTTCATATTTACTTCCTTGTCCATTGCCATAAAAACCTCAATGACCTTTATTTTTGCAGTCCTATGTATACATTCCAGCACTGCTTAGAGTTTCTGAAATAGATGATGTGCTAGTTCGTGTAAATATAACCTAGACAGTACAGGGATTTTTGTCAAGGAGCTTGCTCTTGTATTTAGAAGAGCTTAGTTGAGTCCTGAAGGACTGAGGTCTTCTCTTTAGCTCTGTTCCAATAGGATCTGAACCCACACCATTTCTGTACAGTACTTCTGACCCCCAACACTGATGACCTGTGTTGAGTTGCTGAAATAATCCTGTAATCTTCAGTTAGCTGATGTCAAAGGAAAATAAATAGACCATAAAAGAAGGATGACAGGAAAAAGACAAGAAGTCTTTACAATAAGATGCCACTGTACTCCTCAGCTTTCTCTGCCAAGAAGTAGTAACCTAAAGAATTAATTTTATCAGTATTGTTGAGTTTATTCAGCTCAGCTCTGGCTACTTCTTGTCTTGGTCTCCTTTTCTAATTCTTTGGAATGCTTTTAAGTTTTGCCATAAAATCAAGAAATCTTTCTATGAAATTATGCCATTGGTTAAGGTTTGATTTTATAATATAAAGCAGTAAAAATGTATGAGGTCTAGCTGAAACGTTTGATTTCCAAATCTTTTTTCATTTTACATTTGCATTATGATGTTGAATTAAACACATGCCAACATTGTTATACAGTTTACTGTATAAAAGCCAAGCACTAGTTATGAATCATATCTGTTACCTGCTAATGAAAAAGATTTATGTATACTTTGCTAAATTGTTTTGATTTCATTTAGTTGTATTTGTGTTGCAATTTATGTATGTGTATAAATAGTTTTTCTATTGTCACCATTATATATATATAATATATATATATAATAGTTGCCATTGTCGACATAGAACTGGATTCTGAATTGAGATACACAGCAATATTTTCTTGCTTGTTCTATCAGCTACAATGCCCATTAGCAAGCTGGTTTAGGAAGACACATATGTGACATAGCACATTTGATATCAAAACCGAGACATTCTCTCTAGAATACACGAGAAGCCAGCACCCATCCCCAATTACTAAGAGGAACACTGCCCTCATATTAAATTCTTTTGGTTGCTTTTGATCACAACTATTAATGTGCTGTGTGGTTTTAGATCTTTGGAGCTAGAAGTACAAATGCATTGATTATTGTGAAACAGTAACATGTAACAACAATAACTTCATCTGTAATAAGGCATGCAACACAGTAATTACAGTGGGGTGGCTAAGAAAGCAATCTGGAATGAAGAGGTGGGGAAAAACCCTGGGAACCTGCTTGAACAAGAAGTGCTTTGCAATTCTCTTCTCCTTTTGCATATTCCTTTGTCAGTTAGGCTCTCTAAGGGAAAACAGTTTGCAGCAATATTTTTTACAGGCATATTTTCCTTCTCTTCCAATTTTAATCAGATAGAAGCAAATCCTGGCTTTGCTCCACAGGTATCTTTTTAGGTAGAAGGGCTGATAAGCAGCTGAGCTGCATGAATGAGGAGTGAAAGGCTCAGGCTTCTGAGGATAAAGGGATCCACTTAAGTAGATGCTTAAGTTGTACTAAAGTCCATAAGTCATGAACCTGTACTTAAGTCTTTTGCTTAATAAAAACTATCTCAAATACATATTGGAGCACTTTGCTATCGGGAAAGGAAAGGGCTAAATCTTCCCCTGAGTATCCTCTGCTGCTCATGCCTTTCTTGCTCAGAGGAGAACAATTCTTGGCATATAAAACACATAATCCTTTCTATCAAAGTCTTTATATTCAACTCCTCAGTAACAGAGAAGTGGCCCTTCCTTCCCAGTATGTAGAATAACCAGGTGCCCAAACATTTTGCTCAGACTACATTCAAGTACAAAGTCCCTGTCTTATCCTTCCGATAGGTATGAAGTCATGCTTTCATATTTTGTTTAGGAACATCTTGTGACTGTTTAAGCTCTGGAGATAGCTCTTCTGATTTTATTTTTCCCATCACAGTACTTTAATCTGAAAAATTTATGATGTGTTTCATCATTGTGAATCTCTTTCCCTAATTTAATATCTATTAGATGGAACGATGTAGTGCCTTGTGTAAATAATGCCTCTTACATTGGCTTTTATTCCTTAGCATTGATGGGCTGTTCCCTTTGGAGCTGGATCACTGTGTATCCGTCTTCAAGCCAAGTTTGCAATCTTCCCTATTTGCTTTATATTCATTCATACTTGTGACTGGACTGCTTCCATCCACCAAAATATGAGCTTAACTAGGCAAGCTTATGTGTTACAGCACCTAAATCTTACTATCATGGAACAGTCTTTGCACAGACTACACAGGATGTAGCAAATTGAAATAGTGGTTTCAGTTTGAGCACATAAATATTTTCTCTTTTACAGAATATTTTTGATGAAAGATAGCACAGAATCATAGAATCATTTAGGGTTGAGAAGACCCTTAAGAGTGAGTCCAACTGTTGACCTGATGCTCCAAAGTTCATCACTAAAACCTGCCCTTAAGTTCTACATCTACACATGTTTAATACCTCCAGGGGTGGTGACTCCACTACTGCCCTGTTTCCTTTAAGTGCCTGCTTGTACTTCATGGAAAACTCTAAAAACTAATTTTTTTAAAATCTCAAAAATTTGTTAAAATACAATTTAAGATTTCCCAAATATCTCAAAGTTCTGAGGAGAATAATGTGAAAGAATGTTTTGCTATAAAATGAAAGAAGGTGGGAGCACAATGGGAGAAACAATAAAAGTAATGGAAATGATACTACATTTACATACTATCTGTGATTCTGTCATGCCATAGTGATAGCACAGAGATCTATACAATACTGAAAATCCATAACACTGGTTTAATGACTAGATTCATAAATGTAAAGCAAAGCACACCCATTAGCACAACATTTTATATTTATATAAATGTCTTGTCATGAAACACTGGAGAGGTTTTCATTGATTTCTGTTCTAGCTCTGTAACGGGGGCAATTTATGCCATTACCAGGAAATTAATACATTGGCATAAAGTGAATTTACACCCTGACTGTACTATTCCTGTTGTTAGCCAATAATACTGAAAGATTGGGGATGTTTTACTCTATCAGGCTGATATCCATTCAGTTATGTAGAACTGAGCTTTCTAGAGTATTTATGTAATTTCACTAAATTGTTGTTTACATCACAGTTTGGTAGCTCCTGGGTTTCAACCCTCACTTTTTCCAGCAGGTTTTTTGGACAGTTATAGCCAACTGTAGTCAAACCTTGCTGGACTCCATGTTACCAAGTTGGAAATAAATTGTGATTTTATCTAATCTAACTTCAACATAAGGACAAATTGAAGTTTTGAAAGATTGTAATAAAAGCTGCATGAGTGTAAGCGTGTCTAACATTTTTACTAGGACAAAACCTTAAAGGACATCTGTCATGACAGGGAATATTGAAACATTGACTATATGAATCTATCAAATGAATGTATGATTAGACTTTGGCAGGATGGGAACTGATCATTTGTTCTTAGAAATTAATTTCACATCACAGGGTTTTATTAGTTTCTGCTTTACACGTCACTAGAATGTATTTTTTAAACATGTTGGTTAAAGGTGTTAGGGCAGGAAAATAATTTGTTTAAATAGACATGTTCTGTTCTTTGGAGAGCACAGTGGTATAACAATATAGCAAAATATATATAAATAAGAGTTTCCATGACTAAATTGTTGGGATCAGAGCATTGCACAAGGGACATGCCCACTTAGATCACTCCATTCTTGTCCCCCATACTTTTTTTTTATTATACAGTCCAGTGGATTTCACTGCAAGAAAGTGCTGAAGATTATATTGCAACCATATTTGTCTCGCAGCTCCAGCACAAAGCAAACAGGGAATTTTTTTATGTCAAATTCTCCTACAAGAACAAGTGTTTCTTTAGTAGTTAAGTTTTTTAAAAGCACAGGGATTTCTTTAAAAATCTGCTAGGTAGAAGTAAGAGCTGGAGTCCCAGATTCCTGGCCTTTGGTGGACCCTCTGGACTTGCCTGCAGAGGTCTTTCCACTGAGAATTCCTTTCATGGGCTTTATTTTCTGAATTCTTTTGCTGTGGTAGTTGCACTCAGAAAATGACTAATGGTTTAATTATGCAAAAATAAATGTTTTTCATAACTCCTCCCACTGAGCATTCTCTTTCTCATACAAGATATTGCATAAGAAGGAGCTTGATGAATACTGTGACTTAGTCTGCAAGATTATATGTATCATTTAATTTAAATTAATTAGGCATGAATATTCAAATAACTCTGAAATAACCCTGTCCAATAGTTTAAATTCTTTCTTTCTAAGAGAAACATCTAAAACATTATGTCAATGAGTGAATGGATTTATTGGAAGCTCACAGCTACCTCTGTGGTAGGGTGCAATTATTTATTTAAGCAATATATGAATGATCAGAAATAACAAGAACAGCAAAAATGTGCTGGTTTTAATCTGTGATAATAATATAGAATTATATTAAACCCTACTTTACACTTTTTTTTTTACGTGCAGGCAATGCAGTTACTTTATACAGAAAATATCAGGTCTAGGGATGATAGAGTGATCTGTGTAACTTCTTCCCTCCTTCAGAACAAATTTTTGATCTCTGTTTTTAACAGACTAATTCAGTACATTTTATGTAACATTTGGGGACTTAGCTACTTCTTTAAGTGTTCAGCAATTGTAATTCTTGTACCCTTGTAATTCAGTATTGTGTTACATCTCTCTCTTTCATTGAAAAAGCTTTCTAAGTCATTATAAGGCATCTTCACATCAATGATAATTCATTTTTGTAATTTTGAAAATTAGATTACTACATAATGGACAGCTGCTAATATGTACCTTGGAACGTTTCACTTTATTAATGATTTTTGATTTCTTGTTTTCTCTTTGGATTCAGCTCCTCTTTCACTCAGGTATTTTGGTGTCCCTAAGCCTTTCTGGGCCACAGCTGGAGAAGGTGGTGATTGACAGGACCCTGGTGGGGAAGCTCATCTCCGACACCATCAGTGATGGTAATTACACCCATGTGCAAATCAATTGCCTACATTAACAATAGAGTAGAGAAACAGTATGTCAACAGGTAGACTAATTATTGCCACTGGGGACTTGCAAACACAACAAGTAATTGCATGTAATGCTATAGTTACAACCCTCAGGACTAAGAGCACTTTAAGAATATTTAACATCAAAGTTTTCAGGCTTGTCAAATGCTGCATGGGTTTCTAAAATTCCGTTTCTTACACTGTAATCGCTGTGAACATGCCATTTGAACTTGTCATGTTTATTTCGTAAGTGGGAAAATGGGACAGAACCAAACATTAGCCAATTGAATAATTGCATGGGATAGTTATTATTAAAGTTGTTATTAGAAAAGGCTGGATGAGTTATGTGGAGGTGTTCTGATTTAGTTTCTTGATACCCAGAATCTCACTATTGTTATTAACTAGTGACTGATAAAAATTAAGTTTTCATTTAATGCAGAAGAAAACTTACAGAAATGTCCCTGTTTTCCACAGCTTTATGATATGACTCGTATCATTGAGAAATCAGCTGGTATCTTGGCTTCTGCAGAAGCAGAAATATGAAATTTTGGTGTGAGCCATATTACATGTGCACTACCTTCCAAATTCTTTAAGAGTAGACCCACATTACATCCTTCTAGTAAGAATATGTGCTCAGTTCAAATTTGATCTTTAATGATTTAATTTTCTTTTTACTCAGGTGTCTATTGAATATTGGCCTAGGTTTTAAGAAACTACAACACTGTGTCTCTCTGATCTTTTCTTATAAATATGTTGTAGTTTAGTCTTGAAAATTAGCATGAATGTAACTATGTTAGTAGAATCTTTATTTATAAAAAAATTAACCCTCAGCACATTTCTTATGAACTAATTCCACAGAGAGCAAAGAACACATTTACTATCTTGTCTTCTTTTTTTCACTCTTCACCTTAATTACTGGACTGCTAATTCCATCTATGATTTTTTGCACTCTGTTCCTGGGGGGAGGATTTCCTACTTTCACGTGGCAAAAAATAGGAAAACATGGAATCTAAGGTTATTGCCAAATTGAAGTAGTTTGTGGACATTATTTGGAATACTTTATCATTAAAAAAACTAATAAAAAAGAAAATATGTGGATCATGTCTTACTTTGGATTAATATGGCATAGAAATATTTGTTCAGAAAATACTGCTAACTAAATGAGCTTACAACTAAAACAACAGTAAAGCAACAAATATATTTTAATACATTTGGACAACTGTACTAATTATATAAATAGCATTATATAATGTTTTGTCCTTGTTTTCACTTATTCAAGGTTTTCTTAAACCTCCGTGTTTGCTAATACCCAAGTCTGTAGGTGAAATAAAACTGCCTCTGTTCAGTAAAAGCAAAGCACTGAATAACTTTCATTGCAATACAGTTTTTATTTTCATGAACAATAAAAGAAGGTGCTTTTGTTACCCACACAAATAGTGCTCAAAATACAATTTTTTATGCTGAACTATCCTTTCAAGTGAAACATGAGATAATGTTGTCCTAGAGGAAATTAATTTTAATTCAATGAAACAGCACATCTCTCCAAATCTGACTTCAAATTATGTCTGTGATTATAAAGTTGGCCAAGAGTAATTCTACATTTAGCACAAGAAGCCTGTATAAAAATATTAGTTCTTACTTCAGCAATTGTGTATATGTAGAAATGGATAAGGGTTACAATCTGCCAGAATTACTTATGAAATGTTGTAATTCTCATTCAGAGTAGCATGTCCTCCTAACATTTGGAATAAAGGTCAGATTGTGTGCACAAAATACTATTGCTTTTATAATCCTTCTGCTTCTAAGAAAGTTCTCCTGATTCTTATTATTTATAGGCAAAATTTCATCACCATCTAAGGTGCACTGCAGCTCATTTTTAAGGCAAACCATATGTGTTAGGACATCAAAATATTTTAACTGTGAACATACATACTGAGGATACCATATTCAGTGGTTTTCAATTTTCATGTGTGTGCAGGATCTCAGTTATAGCTTCTGAATCACCTTATCAGATGCTTTATCACCTTTTTCTTTTTCTTTTTTTCTTTTTTTTTTTTTCCAAAATAGCTGGTGTTAATGTTACATTTCAAAGGCAATTATTTGGCTGTAAACTCTACCCTTTAGCATTTGCATACCAGATACTTCAGAGTTGTGCCAGGACATGACTGTTGGAAAATGCAAGTGGTTATAAATTAGACTAAAGAAAAGCAAAGCTGAGTAGCCAGTTTTCCATGTTTATATTTAAGACTAAACTGTCAATTAACTTAAGGATATGTAAAATTTGGATTTAAGAATCTGGGCTATTAGTAATAAATTATTTTTTTTTTAGTTTCTTTTTCAGAGGTTGTTCCATAGAATTTTGATTGTCTCTAAATCTGGTTCCACTTTAATTGGCATTTTCCTTTTAGGAGAGGTTTTTGAGTTTACAGTCTGAGCACAACTTTCTAGCTTTATTTTAAACTATCAGTGATCTGGTACTACTTACCCCAATGATTCACTTCATATTCAGACACCTCTTCAAGTGTGGGTGCTGCTCGAATAACTGGGTAAAAAAATCCTAGATACATTTTTCTAAGTAATTTTCATTGACAGATTAGTTAATCACTTTTATATTGAACTAATTTGGTCTAGCACCCCCTATGATAACAGTGGGGATTCCACTGAGCTTTTCCAAACTCCAAGGGAGTCTGTTCCATCATCATTACTTGTATCATTTGGGTACCCCATGTGAAGATTTCAGTGAATTCATAACCCCTCTAAAGCCTTATCCTGCATGTAACAGCCTCCTTGGTGTCTGCAGCAGCAGCACCAGGAACCTTACAATGTCAAAATACCACACACACCTCGAGTACTAGTTTGCATTTATCACCCTTAACACAAGCTAAGCTATATGAAGTCCATTTGAAAATTACTGGTGGATGCAACCATAAGAAGAAAAAAATACTGAAGACTGAATAGATACTGAGATGAAAATTAATGTGGAAGGGCATAAAATGTATATTTGAATGTAATGGCATTTTGATAGGAGATAATTTATTCAGGTGTATGTAATCAGAGTATTCCCTAGGCTTTATTTCTCATTTCCAAGAAGGTCCTGACAGGATGACACACTGATATGTTTCAGGACATTACAGGGCTTTCATTGTAATATTTAAGACACTGTCTTGAAAAAAATTGCTTTTTGCAGTGTCTCAGTGGAGTGTTCATGACTTTGTTTTATTCCTAGAGACAGGTATTACAGTACTGACAATTTTTATTTGGTTTTTTTTTTCAGCTGTTCTTACAGACAATTTCATCATCTTGTCATTTGAGGACCATAACCAACTCTGCTTAATTCAGTTTACAAAGGCAATGGATTCTCCTGATGTAAACAAAAGACTGGAAAAACTCTCTTGTTTGGACTCTAAGGTATAGCTGCCAATGGTGGCTGCAAATATTGCAGGAACTGTACATCATGAATCACTAATGTTCACTGATATTGTAGTGCCACATTAATTGCAAACCCCTGTATAATTGATCAGAACAGCTCAAATTCTAAAAATGGCAGTTACTGAAAAGCCAATAAAAATTAGAATGTCATTCTGAGTTAAAGAGTTAAAATACTGTGCCAAGGGATCCAGATTTCTACTGTGTTTATTTTCAGGCTCAGACACACATTTGAGTTACCTCTGCTTGACAGATTACCTTGTGTCCATTGAGCAGCAGTAAGTGACCCTTGGCACATTCTTGGCATCTAACAAGCATGAAGCAAAGTCTGTAATGGTAAACCTCAGTGTAAAAGATTTAAGTAAATGTATTTTACCTCTTGCATGTTGTGGGCTAAAAACACACACACAGTCAGTTAGTGTGGCTCAGCTGACAGACACAAACACATGAAGCTCTGATAGTTCAGTCACCTGTCTGAGGTCCTAGACTGTTGTAATTCTTTACAGAAATCCTTATTTCCCCACTAGTTACAATAATGGTGTTGTTGGGAGAGTTGCTTTTAGAATTGAGCCAGTGAGAAGGAATCAAGATATGAGTGGTTTCTCACCACTGGCCAGCTATGTGTGTGACCTTAGGCAAGTAACTCAGTGCCTCGGTGTCTCAATTCATTAGTTACACAGTGGAGATTGAAATACTCCTTTTTTGCAGCCCTTTTTGTGGGGGTGTGTCTTCACTACAGTGACAGCAGCAGCTGAAAGGTAGCCTAGAGAGAGCTGAGCTGAGCTTTAAACTAACCAGTCTGGAGGTCAGTGGGAACAAGCTCATCTCAAGATGAATTACACTGTGTCGTGGATGGATTGGGCTGGGCAGACATAACTTATTTCAGCCATAAGCACTTTGGCATCCAGACACCACTTCCTTAGGTGGAAGTGCTTGGTGCTACAGCAATATGAAAAAATAATCAGCCACGGCAATTAACTTCAAACAGTTGAAGTAGGGAAGGGGCTGCATCCAATTCCCTGCAAGAATGAAGAAGGGTCAAGCCTTTTCCCAAGAAATGTAGAAAGATGTTGTGAGCAAAAGAGAGAGTTTATATTTATTTCAGACTGGATAAACATTAGAGAAAACAATCTTGTGCTAGCAAATATTTTCCCCTTGACAACCCCTCAGTAATTTACTTCCTCACATAAGGGAGCTTGCATCTGCAAGGCAAGCTTTTTAAAGATATGTTTAATTTAAGTTTTGCCGTAATGTGTTTTAACTTGCTTGGTAGAAATACTTTCTGCTAGGATTAATATCTAATACATTTTCCAGGCTGTTTCAGTTCAGGGCCTCTTTTCAGCAATGGCTCGTGTTTGCAAGATTGATCCAACCTCTATAACGTGGATTTGAGACAGTTCACTGTTCACTGGGAACTGAGCTGATACATACTTTACTTTAAAATGCTGTGCCTTGTGCCTGGCCTGTGGCGTTCACTGAGGCTGTGCTTTGGGAGCGAGCGTGGTGTGTGGCGGGGCTTTTCTCTTAACAGCACTAAATTTTATAGAAGCAGCTGTGGTGAACTACCTTTGTCATTGAAGTGTGAGGGCCACAGCTCCTGACTTAATGTTTAGAAAAACCAGAAGTATCTGCTGCGCTCCTTAATACGGTTGTTAAGTTCAGTTCTTTGCTGACACAGCTGAGCTTCTCAAGACACCTCCATGCACAAAATTCCCTTTGCTTTCTTTTGAAATCAATGGGAATCACTATGGAATATTTCTCTACCAGCCAAAAAAAAAAGGCATTTGCATTTTTTAATTGAATGTTCTTTTGTGTGAGGCTCGCTAGTTAGGCAGCTAAATATAATTTTTATTATCTTCAGAATTGCACCAGTGTGAGACTGCAGAAAGTGTTATTCACTTCTGCAATAATATTGAGTGAGCTCTCTGCATTGATTTATACTTCTTTATGGCTGATTTTGGTCAAACTTCAAAAGCTGAAAGATCACAGACATAGCACTAGTGTCAATCTCACTAGAAAAATAAGATGTTCCTCAATTTCAAGTGTGCAAACTTGTAATAGTATGTAACAATATGTAACAATTACAAATGTTGTGGGTTTAGGGGAAAAAAGGGTTCTTTAGAGCTGAGATTTTGTTCAAGAGAAATTGAATGAGAAACGTAGCGTGCACTGATATAGAACTAACACAGGATTAAAATCTGGAGCCAAGATTTAGGGAATTTGATTGTAACCTTCATTTCCGCCTCTGACTTTTGGCGTAGTCTTGAGAAATGTAGTATTTGGGTTTACAGTCCCGTTTCTAAAATGAGGAAAGTGTTTGTAATGATATGATTAAATTTCTGACATATTGTCATTGTAATGATAAGCAATCTCACATTGTTTGATGTCCAGGCTCATGGTGGGCAAAATTGGCAGCAGTGCTGGACTGCCAGGGTTCTGCCAATAATAAGAACAAGTCAACCATGCTTTCCTCATCACAGCTTGATATTTTTATTAAAGTTGAGTTTTTTATGCAATGCATACCTAAATGAATGAATTAACCTCCCTGTGCTCTTCCTTTCTAATTGATACCACCATGAATTTTATTTGCCCTTTGAAGCAATAAAGGAAGACTTATTATATAAATGACTACAGGCTTGAAAACCAGTGAAATATAAAAACCAACTATTATTATTTGCCTTTTCTCAGTGACATGAATCCATGTTTGAGAGTAACATGTCTAATGCAAGACATAAAGGTCAACAAAGATCTGTGGCTGTTACGACATGTGCAATTGTTATTAACAGTTAACACTACAATGCAGGACTAATTAATACTTGTGGAAGTATATGTGCTTTTCCAGCCTAATCAATGTGTTGTCACCAAATTAGCTATTCTAATTCAAGTAGCAGCTACATCCTAACTATTATGTATGTTTTATCTTTACTTGTTAAAATATTTTGACAAGTAAAACACAGGATATTCTAAAAATATTGACCTTTTTCAAGGTTTTCCTGTCTATGTTTTTTTAATCCATTTAAATTTACTGAAGGCAACAGAACAAGGAGTTAAATGTTTACCATGAGAGAACAACATTGGTAATTACTTTGATTTCAGTTCCTTTTTATGTGTATTCATGGGATGAAGAGGTCAATAATATTATGACCATGCAAATAGAAAAGGGTTCTTTTTGACCATATAAAAAACAGCAAAGGATTATTAAAGCATTAACCTTGATTTTAATGGCCTTGGTTGAGAGCTGAGATCACAATTTGGATGAGCCTGATTATTTACTAAATACAATACATAAATGCAACGGGTTCTTAACACCCATTGCACTCTGGCATTATCGCATTACTGCCAGCCTTTGTTGCCTTGCAGACAGGAATATGAAAGCAATCTGTCATGTAGTGAGACTGGCTCCAGAAGCATTTCTCTGATAAGAAGACCCCCTGCCCTTTGCTAGTGTCTGGTCCAGTAGGCTTAGCCATGCGCTTAATCCCCAGAAAGTGGTTCGATTATTGCTGACCAGCAATGGCAAGATAGTTTTTTTTTCCCCTAGCTATCAACCTTCCATTAATTCCTTAAGCAGAAATGCGGTGCAATCTATATTTCCTTGGCATGTGTCACCCAGATGGTGCACTGCTCATGTTTTCAAATAACCATGCTCCAAATAACAGAGTTTGAATAATAAATTCCACAAATCCTTCCTGAGAAAGAGGCACAATTCTCAAGAGCTGCATAAACTTTACGCATGATGCCGTAGCTCATCCACATTATGCAGAAAAGTATATGTTCTTTTGCAAAGCGGATGTTTGTGTTTCCATTCCTTAATTTGGGGAGGAAGAAGAAAGATATATGTTTGCTCAAATACTGTAGAATATATTTAATATTTGATTATGTCTTAAACACTAGCCTTAGCTCCGTGGTCAGCTTTGCAGAACTTGTCATTTAATATGGCTAAGCTTAAATCCTGTGTGGAGGTCGATGCTGTCAAGCAACCATGACTGTACATTTTGGTATTGATTGGAGTCATTGCAGTAAATTCCTTCTTAACTCATATTCCTTTCCATCCCAATCCCCTCCCCACAGATAAAAGAGTGAGCATGTCTTTCTGTCTGAGGAGATATTTTTCACGTTTACAGACAGCCTCTATGAAGATATATGTATGCAGCACTCTGTGTATATATACATTCTTTCTCACACATCAAAAGTAAACACCCCCATTTGCTCCTACCATGTTATTTTATCACCTCCAATATTCCCTGCATTTTTTTCTTCCATCAGATTTCTTATGTTGATATACTTGGACCAGAAGGTAGAAGGATGAAACGTCACCTGGCAATAAACTGTATGCAAGATCTGGTCATTTGCTGGTGGTCAGCAACTAGTGATGGAGCATGGCCTTGGTCTCCTATTTCCTGTCAGAGGGACAGAGCCAACCTATTGCTATTAGGCTGTGCACATGGAAAATTGGAGGTAAAGTGATGAACTGTCTTGTTACATGATTTTTTCAAATTTGCTAAAGAAAGAGCTATTCAACTTAAATGCGTAATCGAGTAGCTATAAAGAATAGATGTGATTAAAACATAAGACAGGAAGATCAGACATTCTAATAGTAAAAACAAAGGTTTTTTATTTAACAGAAAAGCACCTTCTTTACTGTGTTTACTATTTTCACATCAAAACTGTCAGCCTGAGAAATGTAGCCAGGAAATTAGGTCTTTATCATGAAATAGCTTTGGTGCAGCTGAAACTGAAAATAGAAGTGTCAGAGTTCCACTAGAAAACTTTAATATGAATTAGCAATTGTAACTGTTGCATGTATGTCTGATGCAATTATTTTACACTGTCTGCCATGTTAACTGATAGGCAGTCTACATCTCTTTCAAGTGTTTTTCATAAAACATTAGCTCTGCCCAGATGGTGGTTAAATTTTTGTTTTGAGTATTGGTCAAATCAGGGACTGATATTTTTCTCAAAGGAAAAGTTAAAACTCCCTATCTACAGGTGGGAATGTAAGCTATGAGTTAGGACAGAGCAACAAGCTGACTCTCCTCCTGACACCTGCTTTGCTTACATTTATAGGCAGATGTTTTAATTTCAGTTATTTAATTTTTGTTTCATCTGTTTAAGAATATTTGAATCCAATTTGTTTTATTAGGTAGAAATATAAAAATGAAGTTATCTGGGCATACTCTGAAAGATCCAGAGTCTGAATTTAAAATGTAAAAGCTTTCCTATACTAACATCTTGTATAGATGCTTCTGTATTTGGAATTTTATATTCCGTTTATCTTTACCCACTTCTAATATGGACTAAAAAGGCAATGACTGTAGGAGAGGAGCACAAACTCAAGGAACAGCTGTGAAATAGCTGTTCTGGATTAGCTACTGCAGACTATTTCCCTGTAGGGAAAATCCCTAAGTGACACTTAAGAATAAGCTACTCTTACAAACAGCATCCTCCTCTCTTTAATTAGGGAAGATGTAAATGTTTTAATGTCTTGGAACTATTACTTTGATAACTAATATTCATTTAAGTGAGATTCTTTTCCCTTGGGATTTTCTGCCTATTGAAAGTGAAGAGAAAAGGTAGCTGAGACAGCTTTTCTTTTCTTATTTCTGTCATTAGTCACTGCAGAATTGAAGTTTAAATTACCTCCAGCTCTGCCTTCTTTACTTCTTTTCAATTGACCTCTCTCCACTTGCGGTCATCTTTGACTCATCTCTCTCCTCTGCCTGATCTACACCTACAGTTCTCTATTCCCCTGCAGCTATGCCAAATCACACAGAAAAAAATTACTCTGGGAGCTAAAATGTGAGGCTGTTCTTTGTAAGCTTTTCCAGCCCTGTGCCAGTTATTATGAAACTTCATCCTACTAACATTTCAGACTTTATTTTTTACCATGACTTCTCTAAGTCCAGGTTCTGAGAGCAGCATTCCTGTGCCTATTTTATTCCTCCCCATGTCTTCCAGAAATCTCCCTAATGCCACCATAGCAGTTTGCAGTTTCTGTTTCCTGATATGGTTTTTTAGAGACTCTTTTCTTTTAAGAAATTAACAGAAACCACCCTGACAGTTTAAAGTTCTGTGTGTTTCATTTAATACGTTTTAGGGAGATTGCCAAATCACATCATTCCCCTGCATCTTTCAATACACCTTGTTTTATCCTTTTCTGGTTTAAACTCTAGTATAGTCCCAAGCACATCACTGGTGCTTTACACAGTAGTGATAATGAACATTCCCTGAGGGTTTAGGCTTAAAGTCATAATCATTTTAATTTGGCCTATGTTGTAACAGAAATAGAAGAAACTTTCTTAAAAGTAGCACTGCTGAATTTGACTGTTCAGTTGCTTTCCCCTTTCTGATTCTTTGTCTCTACTTTTCTGTTTTAATTCTTAGATCTTTGGATGAATTTTTTTTTTCTTGTGTTTATTAATAAAATACCAAGTACTATGGCAGAGCTATGGAAAAATTAGTCATAGATGAGTAACAAACTGTCTTGCTGGTTGTCAGTTAGGCTGTGCCATGTACTCAGCTCCTGGATGCTCAGGAAGCCTCAGGTCACTCTGCCTATACATTTAGCCTGTATGTCCATGATGAGTCACCCATGGTGGTGTTTGCTTGAGGTTTTTTGTTTGATTTCTCTTGAGTTCCTTATGGGCAGGGATTAAATTCCTGTACATGCAGGGAGAATGTCATGACCCAGAATCTGTAGAATTAGCATCAACCCCCAGTCTTCATTTAACTGAGGTGCATTTTTCCCCTGCAGTCTTGGAGGGAAACTTTAACTTATCACCTTTAACTTCTGAAGGACATTTGATAGCTTATACATGGAAAAAAACCCCCAAACATAGCTAACATTTCTAGACAGCTTACAAAGAGTTACTCTCTGGGTCAAATACCACAAAAATACAGTGGTTCTGTAATCATGCTTATTGGCCTCTCTTTGCTTCTAATACCTTGCCATTTGTAGTATTCCTCAGGTACAGATTTGAAATAAAAACTGGACATGCCATTGTTATTCATGAAAGTAAATCCATATTTATCATACTTGACCAGTAATACTAATTTACTCCCAGTGAAAGATTATTGTCAATACTAGAAGAATGACAAGCATGAACTTACCTAGAGCATTTATCAAAAAGAAGTGTAGTAAAGTAATACCACCAACATTTCACTTGAAAATAGTAGTATCAGCTGGATAAAATAGCATTATCATCTAGAATTAGGAGAAAAACAGGAATTGCTGAATAACAAGACCATAAAGAGCTGTTTGGCATGTTTGGTTTATGAAACCAAGCCCAAGGAAATGAATGGATGCTCCCCACAGCCATCACCTCAGTGCTGACCTACAGAAACCACAAAACAACCTGCCAGCTGCTGGGCAGAGCAAAGGCAAATGGGCACTTATGTGGTACTACTTCCTGCCTGGAAGAATTTTCTGAGTGATGCTGGCTGCCCACCAGAAGAGTGGCATCCTAATAATCCTTATTAGGATGCGGACAGGAATAGCTGTGGGATGAGACAGCTCAAGCCCTCATCATGATCATCACCTGTACCTACATGTTCTGTGCTGGGATGATTCACACTGCACATGGAGTGTTTGGGCTCTTGTGTGCTTCAGCAGCTTTTCAATTTAGGGAAGGAAAAATACATTTTACTTTTTAATCACTAGAAATTTGAAAATTTCTAGTAGAAATTTTAGATTTGATAGAAATTTGATTTGAATTTTGCCACGTGGCTTTATATTTTTAGCGTTTACTACTATTAAGGCTACAGGTAACCATTATTCCTCAACAAACAGAAATAACTTTTTTCTTGCAAATCTTGACTTATTTTACTGATTTTTATTTTTTTTTGTCTGAGATCAGTGTTTACTGTGTTGAATGCTGTAAGATTTGGTGAAGAATTGTCCCTTGAAGAAATAAAAGGGCTTTTCTCTGTAGCATGTGACCTTGCTTCGGTGTGCAATGCATGTTGCTGCAGGAGTATTTGTCTGTTGGACCTTTGCTTTCCTGTGTGCATATGTTTCCTCCAGTAAACTCACCCATTCTCTAATTTATTTATTTTATTATTGGGAGTTTGTTTGGTTTATTTTGTTTGGGGTTTGTTGGGTGTTTTTAACCTTAAAGTACCAAAAATCAAAGAATCTTATTTAAATTGTCTCCCAGTGGAGATAATGCTGGTGTTTTGATTTCAAAACCAGAAGAGGAATCTTCCAGAAATTATTTCAGACAATTTGCTATGAATGAATAGGATCTGATGTGAAATGATCTTTGGATTAAATGCTTTGGGAGAAAGTCATGTTCAAATCAACATGAACTTTATTCTGCAAGCACAAATTAAGAGGAGGTGCTGATGCCAGGGCTCAGTTACTGTAGCACTTTGCATTTGTCTTTGCCATTCTTATTTTCATTCCATTTAGAGCTAGTGGGAATGACTGAAATTATGCTTCAATCTTGTGGAAAAAATAATTTCCCTGAGAGAGAATATTATTTTCCATTCTCCCAAGAGATAATATTTAATAGTTATTGCTTTCACATTGTGCCTCGGATTTGTGAAATAAGCACAGCAGATCTTTCCTGTGTGAGCTGTCCTACAGTTACTGGAGTGCTCAGAAAAAAATCTACCCTGTGTGTCTGGATGGCTGAAATACCTTTCACACACATATACAGCAAAGAATGTGAAATCCTCAGTGTCACATTGGGTTAGAAGTTCAATGAATAATACAGGACAAAGATGATGATCGTAAATTTTGAAAGAAAATTAGTGTTGACTGGAGATCTAAATAATAAGATTGTAGGTCTGTAGATACAATGAAGCCAAATAAGTAACCTAGAGAAGGAGCCTTTCATTTTTATTTAGAAATGTTTTTGATTAGGGTTTTTTTTTTCCTTCCAACTTCACTGGGCCATATTTAAAACTATTTTAGTTTGGTGTGCAGCACACTTCCCACTTTACATTTCTAATTAAAATGTTTGTTCCTATTTGGAACCTCACTGTGTGAAATTCAATAAGCACTTTTTTAACATCCATAAAATAAATCAAACATTTTTTTCTCATCTGAAAGACACACAATTCAGTCACAGCAAGCTTATTTCTATGTTTCTTTTGTGTTCTTTTTTTCATCTGCCTGGTAAGCCAATTTTCTGCTTAAGAACTACTGGTTAAAACTCTTACTTGTTTTGCTATGTGGACTTTATCCTTTCCCAGCTCTTTATGCAAAATACTTCAATTTTAAGTGCTCAAAGATTTTCACTGCGAAGAGTGATACTGCCCACACAAGCTAGCACTATTATTTCTCTCAAACATACAATGAAAGAGTGTTTTAAATGGCATAGCAGGCCTTTTATTTACAAAGATTAACAGATTCCTTTACTTGGATAGTTATGATTCCTGGCTCTAGGATTTGGGAACCTGGCATCCCTCATCCTGCTCATGAACTGAGGCAGAGTCCAGGGCAGTACTGCAAGGGAAAAACAATATAAATGTGCAGTAGTGGTGCATGACTGCTATATTAATAAAGGAAATATGTATAAATTACATGGACAGTATTTAAATGCATGTACTGTATTTTATCCAGCATTCATGTAATAGAACTTTTAAATTTTTTAATTAATGTATTTATTTTAAAGATATTAGTTGGTTTTACTTCATGCAAAATACTTCCAGAAATCTTTTCTTGAAATCCAAGACTAAGTGCTTAGTCCAAGATTTATGAGGAGTATTTAATGTTGAATGGACTATACACCCTGCCTTGTGATATTACAGTTCTGTCTTTTCAGATTCACTGCCTTGTCCCCTTCTCCACAAATATGACACCTCTTCTACCCAATTCTGAGGAAATTCTTCCAGCTTTTGTTTTCCCATTCCATATAAAAGTGTTTTGTTAAATGTTTTAATGTCACCTTTTAGGAGAATCTTTTAGGTTTCCAGAGAGCTACTGCTCATCAGGAAGGAATCTCAGTGGATTCCTTTAAATGGAAAGCTAAAGTAATATGCTAAATGTAATATGCACTACATTTACTACCATGTGTCTACTTACCAGATAGAAAAACAATTGGCAGAATACCATCTTCTTGGGGAAAAAAAGAGTTTGATTATTAGACTTCTTACCTTTCAAAAGCATTATCTTAGCATTATTAATGTTCCTGTAGTTGTGTGTCTCTATGCTTTAGTCTTCCAGTTAGTGGCATGAACAATGAATAATAAAACTAATTTCTGACAGAGAAACCCGAATCTTCCCTCTCAGATGAAAGAGAATATTCATTTTTCACCTTCAGAATGCTGAATACCAGACACATTCAGCAGAACTGGAAGACAGAACAAAGAGGTCTCTCGGCTTGGTTCTCTTCCTGCAAGAGGCACATGAGGCCACTGATGCATGAGAAGCAGCTTATCTGTTCCAATCTGAGGAGAAATGTTTCTCTTGTTTTCAGCCAGAATTTGAACAGCAGTGTCTAGAAAGGTTTCCTTTAAACCTTATGGGTTTAAACATTATGCCAAACCTTATGTTTTGAAAGGCAACAAAGGGTTTCTCTCCTTGCAGGAACTTTTTCCTAGTTTAGAATTGTGTTATATACAGCAACCAGACCTACCCTAGTCTTCATTTCAAGGATTTGCTCTCTAAACTAAGTGAAGCTAGGAAGCTTCTCATCTCAAGACTTATTAAATTAGTCTTCCAAAATGAAAGATTTTACTTCCTTTGAAATTCAAAGTAGTGATCATCATTTTTGTCCTACTTTTGCTCTAAGAAGGCAGGACAAAATGATGAATTTGCTCCAGTTTATTTGCTGACTCTCAGACAATCATATGGCAACATTCTTTTCTGTGACTGTTTCCATTGCTGTTTTCCTCCAGGCACTCCTATGGAGTTGTAAAATCCATGTTTCACACATTTTCTTCTCTATTGCCTTAACCTTCAAGGCCAGTCTCTTCAGAATTTAATAGTGTTTTCAGGCTCTCATCTCTCACAGGCCTGATTATTGTGTAGATCTTCATGACTTTCTTGCAGCTTTTCAAGAGTTATCCATAGAAAAATACTTGTTGGGGGCAAAATATGTAGCAGAATAACATAGTACATTGAAACTTGCCACAGGAAGACAGAAATGTGAGTCCCAGAGAGCCTCAAGGCTCATTTCACTGAACTTATGGAAGCTTTGAAGACTTGCTTGGGCAAGATTTGTTTCACACATTTGAAAGAAAGGGAGCTACCTGGGTCTCTATACATACTCCTAGGGAAAACTGCAGAACAAACAGTAACACTTCACTTTGTCTTTATTTGGAGTTAGAAAACTCTATGGCTACAGTAATCCTCTGTCCAGAATAATCTCTTTTAGGAGTTTCCTTGCCATGCAATTTAACACCCTAATAAACACACTTCAGCAGTTCTAACATCTGCACGGTAGCCACTGCAAGGTTTTGTGGGCATAAAATGACTAGTTGCAGAGGCTAAGCCATTGGTGAGGGAATGGTTGAGGTGAGAACATGTTTTTCAGACTATAAAAGTAATGTAATCTTTTATTTCCCCTTTGATACATATTTTCATGGATCTCTGTTGAGATTGGTTAATGTGGTTTTCACAGGTTGGTTGCATTGGCTTCTGCATCAGGTGCTTTTGCATGAAGTGCTTCTTTGCATGTCCCTAGCTACTCATCTAAAAGTAGCAAAGAGTTTTGTATTAATTGTCATCTGGTTTCCAGCCAGAGAGTTGCAATAATCCTTTTTTTCTTTCTTTTGAGTGAGAAACCCTTTTGCTGACAAAACAGGTAAACTGTCAGAACAAAACATCCTAATCAGTCTGATCAACATCCCAAAAAGCTTGTTTATAAATTTATCAGTTACTTTAGAAGAAATGGGTGGTATGCCAAAAAAATATCTGAATTGCTTATTCTCCTTTACAGGATGAAAGGCTAAATTGCATATTCAGTTGGTCTTGTGAACTGTGGAAATAAAATTTAAATTGCTCTAACGTTATGTGTGCCTTTCTGTTTTCACCCTGAAATTTATAGATTTCCTTCCTCATCCTCTCTCTACCTTTTAATCACATTTTTTACCCCTTTCTGTGCTTTCATACCACCTGGTCTCAAGGGGCTTCCAAAAGTTGTGGCAAGTCAGCAGCTTTAATTTACAATGTGGAAATTGCCCTGGGTATCCATGAGGGCAGGGCTCAGCTCAGGTTCACATTTTCCTTTCAGTTTTTATTTCTGCATGAACAAACACCAGCAAGTTTCTGACTGACTTCCACTACTCTCATTCTTCTAGAGCCATGGGTTTTCTCTCTATTTTTTATGAAATAGCTTTTCATAAGCTTATCTGTAACTTGTTTACAGCTGTTTTTTCTCCTGTGGTTTCCCTGCTCAAATCCTGTACATCTCTCATTCAAACCCATTTATCATAGTACATGAACCTTCACTGGTCTCCACTGCTGCTTCCACCTCTTAAGGGTACTTCCCATGTTTCCACACTGCAGGTTCTTGCTCTTTGCCATCTGCTGTCTTTTTATCACATTCTGCCTTTGTGTTCTTCCTCCCATTCGTTTAACTTTCAAGTACCCTGTAATAGTGCCTGCTTTTTTGCTATCACAAATTTATTTTTTCTGCATCTAAAACTGTATGGCACCGAAGAACATCTACCACCTACTCATTTGGCAATGTATAGTAGGTGCTGTTTTAACATGCCATTGTTTCCACCACTACAGTGTAATATTTTCTGTTACCATGGCCCAAAGCAAATGATCAAAAATCTTCTATGCTCGATGCTCAGAGTAACTTACTATAGATTTTTCCAGGAATTTTTGGATTTTTACCCCAGCCCATTTGTGAATAATTAGTTATCCTTTTACATCAGTCCTTTCTCCTCTTACCATCACCATTTGGACCATCCCCTCTTTTATCTTCTGTTCTGCTAGCCTGTTACATAGATCCAAACAAACAAGTATGTCTCAAACTCTATTGCAGTTTTCTTAATCAATTGAATTAACCTTTTGAGTGTTAAAAGAGTAGATTTCAGAGCTCCATTTTGAGAATGCCTATTTGTGACTGACCCACAGGAAAGCGCATTGGCAGCAGCCTATTTTTAAGAGTAAATGGCTACAAAGGAGTACCAAAGGGCTTTGGGTTTTTGCCAGGTGCTGAGTTACGTCCGCACGGAGTGGGACCCGCTGGATGCCAGGTTCAGCTGTCTCCAGCCCCAGCAGGTGCTGACGGTGGAGCGCTCGGTGTCCGCAGCCAAGGAGCCCATGGCCGACAGCTGCGTCTACAAGTGCGTCAAGAACAGAATCCAGTGCGCCGCCGTCACCAGGATCCCCCTGCGAGCCAGGGCCATCAGCTGCTGCAGGGATGTGACAGAAGACAAGCTGGTGCTGGGCTGTGAAGACTCGTCAGTAGTTCTGTACGAAGCCTACAGCCAAGTGACTCTGCTGGCCCAAGCAGAGCTGCTCCCTGCTGTAATTGCCTACCACCCCTGCGGAGCCGTGCTGGTGGTTGGCAGCTCTCAAGGGGAGCTGCAGCTTTTTGACACGGCGCTGTCCCCAGTTAAAATTCAGCTCTTGGCACAGGACTATTCACCTGAGGCAACTCTGCAGTTCAGTAAACACTGTGAGGTGCCCACCAGCCTCATCCAGATCCAGTGGGCTGCTCCGCAAGGTGCATTTCCCAGTCCTGACAGCATGGATATTCACAATCTGTTGTTGGTTAGATTTGATAAAGGACCCTTGGGAGTGCTTCACTTTAAACTTGGTAAGTTACTAAGCATATCTGTTGAACCTTGAGGTGTCAAAGAAACATCTGTATCCCACGAGGTTTCGAACACCCTAATTTTAAGTATATGAGACCATAGCCTTAAAAGCAAATTGTTCCAAAGATATCTGAAGATACCAAGGAGTTCTTTACGTTTCACAATAACTTTATACTGTTTCCTATTCATAGAATAGGACCCCAATCCACTGTCTGATCAGCATCCCATAATGTTCCTTACTACTTTAATAAAACACAACAATTTTTCCTCTGGAAAATTTGTTTAATCTGTAGTATGTAATCTTAAGAATTGTATTCATTCTGTAGTAATAATCTTAACAGTTTAAAATAAGCTATATTTAATAATAGAATAGTAATGCTATTTTCTTTACCAAATGTTTTTTTGGATGTGTGATGTATTTTTGTCAGTATTCTGTTCTTCCTGGCCTCAGTAAATGAAGTTGCACCTTTTCTTTCCTTTGATGACTTTCCACAGAAGAAGCATGATTTTCATAACCTTCAGAGAAGTTTGGTCTCTCAATTAATTTGCAAGGAGTTGTGAATAAAGGAAGTAATAAAGCTAATTTTAGAATTTATATAGCACTTCTTATTTTAGGTGTGAAGAGACTTTAAAAGAGTAAAACCACAACAAGCTTCCTTTTACAAGCAGAAAAGCAAGAAGCAGTAAAGAAAAGCTAAAGGGCTTTCCAAGAGTTACACAGTGGCTGAACTAAGAATAAAACCCCTGCAGTGGCTCATCAGTGAGAACTGTATTCATTTCATTCAAGTCAGGCAAGTTACAGTGGTGCAAGCCCATTGTGAAAGCTAAAAAAACAATCATGCTTAAACCCTCTGACTCCCAAGCCAGTGTTTCAGCAGGGCAGACAGCCATCCTGGAAGATTTCAGCATTTTGCCCATTGTCTGTCCAAGAAAACAGGATTACTTCTGTAGATCTTTATGGGAGTTTTTAATGATTCTTTTGTATAAAGCTATTGAGATTAGGAAGAAGCCTTTTTGATAAAAGAAAAACCAAAACCAAACAACACACCAAAAGACTCAACAACCTAGGTGATAGTAAGATTTGAAAATCTACTCTATTTCTTTACTTAATGAGACATGTGCTTTTGTGGGGAAAAAGCTCTCTAAAATTAGCAGAGACCTGAAAATTTGAAAAACTGAATTAAAAAAATTTAACCAAGTGTGCCACTACAAAAAGGTAAATTAATATAATAGGATGTTAGTAACAAAAAAATATTGGATTGACTTATAGTTGTGTAGTTTTAAAAGAGCTGATCCAGATTATTGCTGTTATCCAAAAAAACTATTTAAAAACCTGTTTACTGTTTATCATTTATTTTGAGATAATTAGCTGCATTGAGTTCAGTGACAGGTTTAATAGTTACAGAGTACCCCAGGACACTAATTATAACAGCTATTTGATGGTTTTGTGCATGTTGGCCATTTAAAAAAAACCCTCTAAATTATCTCTGTCCTGATTTGGTGGGATGGAGTTGAGCAGGAGGCACTCTACCCACCTCTACCTTGCTTTTCTTCAGCCCTCCCTGGTGAGGTTTTCTCACAACAGCTTTCCAGAATGCACAGCTTTCCCTTTGCTATCTTTAGCACATTTATGTTCTTACCAAGGCAAGCAGGCTCTCAGTACAGGGATTTAGAGGCCTTTCCTGCTAATTGCCAGCTTGTAAACTTAATTGGACTGTCTCCCTGGGCACTGTTCCTAAATCAATTAGGCAGTGAGTTGGCTGTCACCTCTTTTTCCCAAGCAGGTTGCCTGGAAGCGCACCACCCAGGAGAAGTCAAGCATCCAAATGGGAAGATGTTGACCTCTACAGCTGAAAGTTATCACATTTTAAAATTCATTCTGTATAATTACTGTAAAATCTCTTCTAGGAAGAAGGCAAAGCTCTCTCCTTTCTTCCCTCTCTCACTCTTTGTAGTCCACTGTGCAAAAATATGCTGCTTTCTGTTTCATCCTGCTGCTTAGCTTTACACCTCATCTCCTCAGTTTGCCACACTGCCAAGGGAGCACTGTGGTTATTAGTGAGTCCCTCTTCTCAGTAGTTTTTGGGTTTCTGCTATTTAAGAAATAATGCAGAACAAATAAATAAATTAATTAAATGCAAAAATAAATTGTAGCAAAAATTTAGGGGCTCATGACAGCAAGACCCAGACACACAATCAGGACTGAAATAAAATGCATAAGTAACACATGGCTTGGAATTGTTTCCCACAGAAGGTTGTTAAGAAACTGTGTCAGTGAGAACAAGCAAATATGTTTTTAACTTCCAGCTACATTATGGTTTTGGACAAGTTCTGTGAATCTCCATTATGCTGTCTATCCAGATTTATTTCAGGAAAAAGTCATATTAAACATACCCTCAAACACTAATGGCAAATATTTTTGGTGTCTAATGGTGCCAAACTCATTTCCAAAAGCGGCTTCTCGTCATTGATGTCAACCCAGATCTTGAATAATGCCAAATGTGGTGCTGATGCCAGTGGTTCAGCATTGCTGGCCTCTAAAGGCATTTTAAATATAGTATTGTATTTAATTAACATGAAAATAAGTAGTTTCATCCTTGCTGAAAGGTTAATGTGGAGATTGCCCAGCTGCTGTAACATTTTAAAAACACTAAACATTTAGGAAGAATAAAGTCTGCCATAACTATTAAATGTTAACAAGTTAAACATGGCTGTTACCCAGCATAATATCTATAGGCTTTAATACATGCAAATATAAGGTAAAATACAATAGAAAGCCTTTCTTTAATGGTCCTAAAAAAATTAAGTACTTCTCTGTTACTAAATGTAAATATGTAAGATTTTTCCCGAAAAACATCAGTTCTGTATATGCAACTTCTCAGCAGTTTACTTCTCCTCAAGCTATATTCAAATGTTTTCTTCCACTTTTTTCCCTCACTTATTTCACATCACAAACAGTATTCACAACAGTTATGAATGTTTGGTGAGGTATGTTTTATATGTAACAGATTTGCTTTTCTCTGTTACCAGGCTTTGTTTCCCCCAGCCAGTCCTATGGTTTTAAGACTAGTACTGAAATTCAGCTTGTTCCCTTTCTCATCAGAACTT
Source organism: Pseudopodoces humilis (assembly GCF_049639895.1). NCBI lineage: Eukaryota > Metazoa > Chordata > Aves > Passeriformes > Paridae > Pseudopodoces > Pseudopodoces humilis. The sequence continues at coordinate 9,760,282 of NC_142202.1, forward strand.
TTCCCATATCTTTAGTTTCAACAAACGACATCAGAATATAAATTGAGAAAATAATAAAAAAAATAATAAAAACCAACAGCAAAGACAACCCAAAAACTATGTTTTTATTTAAAGAGAGAAAAACAGTACATTTATTCTGGTCTCTTTCTAATATTTGGAGGAGTCCTGATAAAGAGTACTCTATCAGGGTGACCCAAAGTGAGCAGTTGCTAAAATGCTATGTGTGGCCAATGCTACATGATCATTTGGTTAGACAGAGACAATAAATAACATTACTTCCTGCAGCTTTTTAGTCACCTTTTCTGTTTGGAAGCTGAGATCTACAAATCAAGAAACATTTGTGTGGCAAGCTTTTTCTTGGTTTCATGTGTGCAATTGTAATTCAAAGGTCTATAGTATCAAGATGTTGATAACTTCCATGGTATCCCTTCAGAAAAAATGCTCTACTTAGAGAATATTGCCAAGCTGGAAGGAGGTTCCAGAGCAGTTGCAATATGGAGAGTAATTGAGTAAGAGTTGCTTTGAGGTTGGAGCTGCTCTACACTTGTATGCACAGACATCTGTGTGAGGCAAATGCTAGGGTTTAGTGTTGTCCAGCAGTATTTCCCTGCAGGAGGGAGATGCTGTGAAAGTGAATTTATTACCTACCTTACAATAGAGATAAACTGCAAATAAACTTGTTCTACGTTGTCTAAGCCAAACTTCATTACGTGGTGTTGCCACCAGTGACTTTTGGCAACGTTCATTCAGTATCCATGTGTGAAGTTCATTGATGATTTTTGTCTGCTGTCCAGCACCCTCTGGATAGAGGGTAAGATAGTAAGGTGCTATCTCTTATAAAACATTTAATACTGAAAAACATCTACTGAATTTTAAATTATGGCAATTATTTCTAATTGTGCTGAAAAGGAGTCAGCTACTGGTTTACATACTCTGTACCAAAGTATAAACCCATTATCTCTGGTTGTAATATTTCTTGTTAAAGGTGTGCTCACAGGAGGACAGCTGGGTCTTGTGGAAATCATCCACCAGTACATTCGTTACGATGAGATACAGGAGGCAGTTAATGTTCTGAGCACCATGAACTGGAACACGATGGGGCAGCAGTGCTTTATCTGCCTGAGTGCCATTTGCAACCACCTTCTTAAACAAAAGCTTACACCAGCCAGAGAAGGTAAGAGACTGTTTATATTCCTAATGGATTTTTGTGGTGTCTTGGTAATTCATGTGTGGATTATGACAATGTATTTATTGTCTGTATAAAGAAGACAGTAGTGAGAATCCAGACATTCAGCCAGATTATGGTGCCTCATAATCACATGTCATTGTAGACAAGTAATTTCAATAAAATCTGGACTGATGCGTTGATTACATTTTAGATTATATCAACAGTGACACTAAATGCACATTGTAATATATATATATATCTATGCTATAGGCATTACTTAATATATATATAGGACTAGCATTATATTCTGTAACTTCATTACATTCTATAAATTTAGCTTATGTTACAGACAAAGGTTAGTTAATAAAGTATTGAAAAAATTGTGTTATATTCATGCTGAGACAGCTCCAACCTAAGGAGGGATGTTTTCCTGCAATGGGGACAAGAGATTTTGGTATGTTTTTTCAGGTGCTTTCAAAGGGTCATTCTTTCATTACAAGATGCAAAGGCCTTGAATACACTATCCTCTGCTGCCTCCTTTAGGATTAAAGCATTTGTCCTCACTGTAATCTAGCCCCCTGCAGTAGTAGCTGGGGTCCCTCAGAAGAAATGATGAATCTTAGGTTTAGCCCCATCTCTGCTGAAGCCTGGTGTGGTGCCTTCCTCTTGATTTGCTGTCTATCTTGAAACTCAATAGACTTCAAGATTTGAAGTGCCTTGATTTAGTGAAGGTGTTATCCTTCAGTCTAGCAGGCAGACAGCTGGAGACCAGGCATCTTTTGTGGGAAGAGAGAATACTTAGGATTCTGGTGTGTTTGATGATAGAAAAACTCCAAGGTGTCCTACATTGCTGCCAAGCCATCAGCTATCCCATTTTGTGGGATCTGATTTAAAAAAATCTCTGTGTTGCAAACACAACATATAGACTCTAAATAAAACATGCTTTGAAAAGGACCTGTGAAAAGCTATGATACTCTTCTAAAAATATGTACATTATAAACAGATGTCTGTGTGTTTCCCCCATGCAGCTCCCTAACACTGTTTACAGCACAAGGAATTTTATTGCATCCAGGAGTTTTTCTATCTAAATCTAACAAATTTGGCATGGTAATTTGTTTTCTTTTCTATTAACAAAACCCAGTGGGACCTTTTATTTATAGTGATGGGGCAGTTATCTTTGAGATCTTTATCCTGCCTTCTACATCAAGCTGGGCTATTTAATGAATGTATAACTGTGCTAGTAGTTATTCATATTCCATGTCGGTTGAAATATTTCAGAACTACGAAACATGCTGTCAAGAAAACAGCAATGGCAAGAGAGTATGGCTTGTTTTTCTATTTCAATCTAAATTGACTGCTGCTTTGAAAGAAAATACCTTTAATATTCAACTTATCTTACTATCTAGATTGGAGATAATACAGAACTAATTTACTAACAGTTTGCCTGTGTAACTAACGCAGTACTATTAGCACATTTAGCGCTATCAAGCCTAATAAAATCAAATGTAACTATGCTTGGAAGTAAAGAACCACCATCCCTCAATACAGAAATGCCTAGTTCAAACAAACATTAGTTATGACAAATCAATGAGATTCTGTCTGCTTAATGAGAATACAGTTTGCTTGTAGAACAACATAAATATGCAGCAAATGCATATATAACAAATTCTTCCTTTTCAGCCTATAAGGCCTTGTACTACATTGTTAACTCTCAAGCAAAAGTCAAAGAGCATAAATATTATTGATCATTTCATTTCCTTTCATCTAAGCGTGTGGGACACACAAGTATACTGTATGTTTATTTGTATTGTTTATAATTTTGTATGAAAAATGTGTAGAAAAATGCCTAAGAGCTTGAGCTGTGGAGTGTAGTAGTCAGAAAGTATTTAAAGAAGAGAGAACTCATGTTACAAAAGGGCTTTATTTTATTGATTACAAGGGAGGTTTTCCTGTTTCCCACCACTACATGCTGTCAAACCCTTAGGGTGTCTAGACCCTTTTATTTAAAATTTTTAAAGAAATGTGGGCTGAAGGAGGTTCCTTAGACCTCAAGGCCATGACAAAGAGGGTTCTGTTACCCGCTGACCTAACACAATAATCCCTGAAAAACTGAACTCCCTTGTTGTTTGCCTAAGAGGACAAAGACGATTTGAGCTAATTGAGAGTTGATCTCTACTGGGCAATCTTGTTCACACTGTATTAGTCTCATGAGTCACTTTTAGTTGTAGGCTGCTGGTGAGAACTGGATGTGTTATAGTCTTCTTTATCCTTTTGATAGCTTTTGTTGCTCAAAGTCATTGTCAGCTATGCCTCCAAGCCAAAGTTTGTATGCACATTTGTGTTTGTACAATCTGTCATATTTTAATTTAATCTGTCCTACAACAACATCACATTTCATCACTGTTTGAGGAATTTGACTGACTGCAAACATGAGCAACCTGTTGTAATTGAAACTAATTCACTTGTTTCATTGCTGTTGTGTTTGAATTCTACAGCACAGCTTGAGGCAAGCCTTGGAACCTTTTATGCTCCAACAAGGCCTCTCTTGGATAGAACTGTGCTGGAGTACAGGGACGCCATCAGCAGATATGCAAGAAGGTTCTTCCACCACCTGCTCAGGTGAGTGGCAGTTTCATCTTCTATCAACTTAAAATCAATTGCATATTTCAATAGCCACCTACTTTAATGTGGTTAATGTTTTCCAAGAGGACCACCCCTGAAAAAAATGCATTCATTGTTAATGTTTGTTTAACTTCCACTCTGTTCCTTTCAAACAAAGTAATGCAGATAAAGTGCTATTGAGAGCTCTTCTGTCATCAAAACATCTAAAATGAATCACTCTTTCCCATTTAGCTTGATAGAAAAAAGATTACATGCTTCTGGGAGACTGATATCCACCAACTGCTTGCAGATTAGTTATAGAAAGAACATATAAACTTGGAGAAAACACTGAGAACACAAAAGAATGCTGCATGGTCCAGAACATTTTTGTCTTTGTACCACTGAAATCTGAACATTTTTTTTATTCTCACTTTTAAAATTCTCATATAAAAATTCACGTTCCATTAATTTTTCAGTGCCATTAAAATAAAAGGAAAAAATGCAATGTTAAATTTGTCTGTGAATGATCTAGAATCATAGAATGGTTTGGGTTGGAAGGGACCATAAAGGTCATCTTGTTACAACCCAGTTGCCATGGGCAAGGGCACCTTCCAGTAGACCAGGCTGTTCCAGGCCCCATCCAACTTGGCTTTGAACATTTCCAGAGACAGGGCATTCACAACTTCTCTGGGCAACCTGTGCCAGTGCCTCACCACCCTCACAGTAAAGAATTTCTTCCATATATCCAATCTAAATTTCCCCTCTTTCAGACTGTAGCCATTACTCCTTGTCCTATCACTACAGTTCCTGACAAAGTCCCTCTCTGGCTTCCATGTGGGCTCCTTCAGATACTGGCAGGTTGCTATGGGGTCTTCACACAACCTTCCCTTCTCTGGGCTGAGCAGCCCCAACTTCCTCACTTTGTCTTCACAGGGAAACTGCTCTGATATCAGACAAGAGATACTAACAAATTCAGCGGGAATTTATAGTACATTGGTTTATTGTTGTATTTTTTCCAATCCATTATAAATACTGGTATGCAGCAGTTTAACCTGTTCACATATATAGCTGTGGTATTCCCTTTGAGAATTATCCAGTGGATGAAAAGAAGGAGAAATTACCTTCTGAGTGATACAATGTTTGTAACATCTTGTTGAGAAGGGGTGTAGATGGGCATACTGCGAAGACTTACAATGCACCCTTTTGCAGTGATTCGTCCAGATTGTATATACATTGTCTGCATAGGCAAAGCAAGTTATTTTTTATAGCATAGAATGTGTTTTTTTTCAAATCTAGAAGAAGAGTATTCTATATTGTCTTCTACATTTTGAGTCTGAAGAGAATCATCTTTCTGGTGAACAGGTCCATTCCAGTGGGGAAATCATTCCTTGTAGAGAAATGATCCAATATTTGCATAATGTGCACCAGTCTTTCACTGGTGTTTTCTTAACACAGGTGGCCACAACAGTGGGTACAAACTCTGTTAATTGCCTTTCTCCTAGAAACCAGCAGGAAAGACGCAAAGATGCTGTTGTGGCAGTGGCCAACTTATCATGGCCATGGGCCAGTTGCCTGCAGAGGACAGATGCAGGAAAAATGCCTTAGAGATTGCTGAGAGGTGTAACTCTAGTGCTCTTACATCTGCAAGAGAAAGGTGTATTCCCTCTGACTCAGGATTTGCTTCCAAGTGCTAGCAGGCATGCAGAGGCATGGGGCCCTGGCTAGGCTGCCAGCCCTTGAGGCTGCAGCTGAAACACTGACTCAGTCCTCCTAAAACAAGAACCTTCAGTGTCAGAATGCTGCCTGGACAGTGTGGGGCACAGCAAGAGGTGTGCATGAGAGTCTTCTCGTGTCTTTTACCTCCCGCTGTAAAGCAGCCCTTGAACAATCTACAGTTGTGGTGGTTTTTGGAGCAAATGTATTATTTTGCTGTTTTCCTATTTTCAAAGGGATTTGTATTCAACCAAATCAAAGTGATAGGATCACGTGATTGCTGCAGAACAGATGGTAATGCTTAAAGCTTATCTCAGAAGACATCATCTAAGTACAAAATTAAATGTTCAAATATGGGAGATTTATCAGATAGAAAGCAAGGAAATGATGTTCAGAGCTGATCATTATTGCATTAAAGTGGCTGTGCCTTAATTGGTGTTTATTTCCTTTTAGATGTTTTCTTAAGTGACTAGAATGATTTAAATGTAGGCTAAGCAGAGAGAACTACAGATTTGTTGAGGAATGGTAAACCATGGTTCTGGGTGAGTGAATGCCATCCAGGCATGATGCAATGTCTAGGAGGATCATAGGGAGGCACAGTGCCCACTAATTCAGGCACATGAAAGTTGCAGCTGCTGCTATTACATCTGTCTGTGATAGACTAGGCAAGGCACTCCTGCAAGCCTAATTTACAGCTGTGGGTTCAGAACAGGAGGAAAAGTGAGAAGGGAATTATGCTCCTGCCTTCTTAGGTCACCTTGTTATGCCCATGAGGACACCGAGAATGAGGAGTTCCTCCCACTGCCTGTTTATCAGGGAAAGCAAGGTCAGGTGGAGTGGAAGGAATACAGAGGTGCTGTTCACCACTGCAGGGAGAGAATTCATGTGGCCAAAGCTCAACTGGAGCTGAAGCTGCCCAGAACTGTGAGAGACCATAAAAATACATGAATACATTAAAAAATACATTAGTAGCAATAGTCAGTGCAGCAATAGCATCAGCCTGTTACAGGATGAGGATGGTCACCTCACTAACAGGGCCATAAAGCAAAGATGTTTAATTCTTTCTTTGTCTTCTGCACCAGTGATGGGCTAAGGGGCTCCGCTCCCAGTGCCCTGAACTGAGCCCTGAGGACCATTCCAGTTCTCCAGCTGGACCCCCATGAATCCATGGGGCCTGATGGGATTCATCCCATGGGAGAACACTCCAAGAGCTGGCTGATGTCATTGTGAGGCCTGTCTCCATGATTTTTGAATTGTCTTGAGAATCTGGAGAGGTCACAGCTAACCAGAAGCTGACAAACATTGTCCAAGTTTTCAAGAAGGGCAAGAAGGATGACCCTGGAAACTTCAGGCCTGTCACATTCACTTCGGTGACTGGTAAATTATGGAGAAGATTATTGAGGGAGGTGTTGAAAAGCACCTGAAGGACAAGACAGTCACTGGTCACAGCCAGCCCAGCTTCAAGTCCTGCTTATCAAAGCTGATTTTCTTTTATGACAGGGTAACCCACCCAGCTGATCAAGGGAAGCCAGTTGATGTTACACTTTTGGGTTTCAGTAAAGCTTTTGATACTGTCTCTCATGGGATCCTCCTGTACAAAATGTCCATCCCCCAGCTGGATAAACACATCCTGTGATGGGTGAGCTCACGGCTGGGGCACAAAGGGTTACGGTGAGCAGGATGACATCAGACTTGGGACCTGTCACTACCGGGGTTCTGCAGGGCTCCATCCTCGGCCCTGTGCTCTTCAGCATCTCCAAAATGGGACTGGGAGGGACACTGAGCAAGTTCACAGACAATGCACAACTGGCAGGGTGACACTGCAGAGAGACCTCAACAAATGAGAGGACTGGGAAATCACCAACCTTAGAAAGTTTAACAAGGGCAAATGCCAAATTCTGCGCCTGGGACTGGCAACCCTTGTGTTTATAGGCTGGGGAATGAGAGGCTGGAGAGCAGTGCTTTGGAAAGGGACCTGGGGGTCCTGGTTGATGGAAAGCAGTGCCCTGGCAGACAGAAGGGTCACTTGGCTTGTTCACCCTGGTGAAGAGGAAACTGAGGGAAGACCTCATTGTGGTCAGCATTCTCATGAGAGGAAGTGGAGAGGCAGGCACTCTTCACTCTGGTGACCAGTAACAGGGCACGAGGAAAAGGCCTGAAGTTGTGCTGGGAGTGGGTTAGGTTGAATATTAGGGAGAGGTTTTTCACACAGAGGGTGGTTGTACACTGGAACAGGCTCCCCAGGGCAATGGTCACAGCACCAAGCCTGGCAGAGCTCAAGGAGTGTTTGGACAGTGCTTGCAGGCACAGGGTGTGATTCTTGGAGCTGACCTGTACAGGGCCAGGAGTTGGATTTTGATGATCCTTGTGGATCCATTCCAACTCAGGATATTTGATGTTTCAATGATTCTATTATCTGATTTATTCCCTTTTTTACCCTTTTTCATTTAGCACTTGCAGGCTAGTTACAAATAGCTAATGTATCTCTTCAGAGTGATTTTTTTTCATTACAACAGGTGTCTGCATGACCAAATCAGAAGACTTGGATGCAGAAGCCCTGTAAACTGAGATTGTAAACTTGATGCAGCATTAGGGGTCATTTATTACTTTCTTGTGAGCATGAGGAGACAAAAGCAAAGTGATAATTTGGTACCCTGTTGCAGCAAGAAGTGGAGGAAGTATAGTGTTTCTAAATTATGTGCAGTTAAATTGTAGCTGATATTCAAAAAGTATTTCTTGGCATAGAGTAGGGCCTTCTGCAGTTCCTTTGGACTTCTGAAAGAGCAAGCAGCAGATTCACAGACATTAAACCTGGAAGATAAGGAACTAGGAAGAACTCAGAAGAGTTCTTTTTGGTAGGAAGAGTCAGGGAAGTGGGGTTAGGAACGTGAGTAAAAGACAAGTTGTTGGGTTCAAAGGTCTGAAGGCAGGTGTGGGAATGTACAGTGTCCTGCAAGATGGGCAGAGTGGCAGCACAGAGCCAAATGGGGGAAGACAGTTTAGGATGTGTGTGGTGAGCTGTAGAGGAGACCAGACACACCAGGGATGGACAGGGAAGGGCAGAGTCTTTCATACAAAATTAAAACATTAAAACACTTAAATGTTTCGAGATCTAAATCTGAAAAATGTTCATATAAACAGAAGTTTTCACCCCCCTCTCCTTTGAATACCCCACCAATCTGCCTTAAGCCTTTTTAGAAGGACCAGCTCACGGGAGAGAAATATTAATTCATTCTACATGCTGAGACAGTCTTTGACCTGCCTGCTGAGTCTGCCAAAAAAGTGCCATTTCTTGTTGTACTTTTAAAGATGTGTCTGTATTTACTAGGATTGAGAAATACAGTTACCTTTTCAAAAGGGCTATCCTCACTGAGTAAAAATCATGTGCCAGTGATTTTACTCTTTATTGTAGGCCAAAAGGTTGTATGCTCAGTTGCAAATAACATCCATTTTCACATTATCAGGGAGAGATATATATAGGCTGTCTATTTTTCTGCCATTGGTGAGGTAAGTTTCTAGAAAATGCTGAATTCTGTGATGGCAGATTCTCTCTTTAGGCATGAGGGCACTTTAGAAAGAAGATGCTCCATCCAAGCTGAGATGGGCAAAGAAACACTGACAGCACAATTGAAACAGATCACAATTAGAAGGAAGAAAAATTCTTTGCAATATATTGGACTCAGCCATGTTATTTGTATCCATCATTATAAAAGCTAAGTTCTTAAATTTGCAAACCACACATCATCTTCAGCTTCCACTAAAATAGAAGCTTAGAGCTTTGCAGGTATAGGCCCTGAATGTAAAATATGGAATACCTCCAAAAACAAGCATTCAGTATACAAAATTAAAATTAAAGGGCTCTTAATTATATGCCAGGGATCCATTACAACAGTATTTATGGAATGAATAATTATTTTCACTCTAAATCCTTATCTATAATTAAAAAATACAGGAACTGAATTACAAGTACAGAAATGTATCTTAGGTGTTCCTTGCCACTTCAGTAGCACTCTGGTATTTTATTATGATGTCACTGCTTATAATAATATAACGCATTATATCATTATGTAAAATATTGAGCAGAGGTGGATTTATTGGGAAGCCTTGGGGAGCTGTAACCTCCCTGCCCCCACCCTTTTGCTATGTGTATTGGTGTGATGGGGGAGTGGCTGCACCACCTCCTGCCTCTGTCTCACAGCCTCATGTAGCCGTGTATGGAACACGGAATGGGATGGAACAATTCTTCACTCGTTAACTGCAGCATCGCTGACTCATGGCTTTGCTTCACTCTGATCAAGCATTCGTAAATTGTATTTGTCATATTTTCTAATGCATGAAATGATCTTGTTTGTTTGACACAGACACACAGGCACAAACACGTGCCTGCTTCGTTGTGTTCCGTTTTTTGAGTGAGGGGCTAGAAAGTAAAGTCTGAAATGCAGTGCAGGAATTGCAGAATTAGGATGCAGACACAGTTCTGCGGTTCTTCGGTGCCCTTTCCTTCTTTGTAATTCTGTTTTTGTGTTTGTGAATACTCAGTTTAAGGATTGTTTTTCTTTTTTTTTTTTTTCCCTACATGGAAAACTAGTAAGATTCAAAACCATTTGCACCTTTCAATCTGATAATTTCATTAAGAGAATGTAATTTGGTTTTTTTTCCCCACAATATAAATATGTTTATCTACAAAGCAAAGCTTTGCTATAAAACATATAAAACATAGTGCTTTTTCATCTTTCAAGAGAAAAGTTCAACTCTATTCACATTCACTGGTAGAATTTTGGGTGGATTCATGAAAGATTCTCCTTTGTATGAATCCAAAAATATTTTTACTTTTGCTGTTTTCACTCCTTCACAAATCTCAGAAGTGTTTTACTCTTCGCAGTGTTCCATGTAAGATGCTACTGGGTAAATGCAAAAAATTGTCTTCATATTGGGCAGAACACTCATCAAGTGATATGACTTTGCACACAGGACTTGATAGGGCTCCTCTGTAAATAAACACACTTAAAGAAGATGAGAAGGTAAGTGGTCATTAGCATCAGGGGAGACCTCCTTCCAGCCACCACTGATCTTTATGAATCACTTCACAATTCAAGAGTTCTGAAGTGCACTGCTGTACTACAAGACATGATGCCTGGACACAGACAGTTATCACTTAAGTCCAAGACAGCCTTTGAAAAGCTAAAATAAAGCTCTTTTGCCCTGCAGGTACATCACTAATGCAGTACTAACTACCCCTTGGTAAGCAGGTTCCCGTATCACTACACTGCAATCTCCAAAGTAGATATTCACTGTGAGTATTTCCATCCTAAATAGGACCCTAAATCAAAGGTGAAAAAATGTCACAGCTCCATAGGAGCAGTTCCCATCCTGTCTGCTGCCAACTGTATGGAACTGAGAGACAGAGTGAGCAAAGAGCTTTTATGATCCTTTTTAAGAGCACCCTAGAAGTAGAATCTATAATTATATTAGTACATAGTGTGTCACAAAATATGTATAAACAGTAATGGTTACATGATTCAGGACTAAGAATGTCTTTTATATTCATAAGGTAACCTATTAGGCATTAAATTATGCCTTCAGATAAAATGACCATTGATGGCAGTCAGGTTCTCTATGGTGGCCACATGAACAGAATTTATCTCTATAGGATTAAGTTCAGTAGTAGCATTTTCACTAAAGTAGCACCTTCTGGAGAGAACTTTGAAGAGTCATTTTTTGTCATCTTTTGAAAAACGATCAAAACCAAAGGTTTTCATATTACCAGAGCACTGATAAATGAGAATTTATATTGCTGTGATGGAACTACACACAAAAAGATTCCCCTGGTCTTGCTTCTTGACCCATTTTAAAAACAAGAAATAAAGACACCTATTTAATGGAACTAGGTTATTTTTGCAATTAAAGAGGTTAAAGATCTCATAAAAAGTTTAGACTGTCTTTGCTTCGGTCCTATGTTGTTAATGATTTCTTTTTGTAAACCAGCTCCAACACAGTTTTCAATTTTAGTCAGGTACTTTGATGCTACAGGAATGGCTCTAGGATTTAATTCTCTAGCAATGATTACAATGTAAGAAATAATGAGCAAAATATTGGGTTGGGGGGGACAACGATTTACATGTCATAATTGCTTGAGAACAAAATGCCATGAAGATAAACCATGACAAATAACTGTCAGAGATTTGGGCAAGGTTTGTTGCTCAAGTTAATGGGAGAGACATTGCTTGGAGAATGGGAAGAATGGTCCCTTACACACACTTAGAGCAGTCCCAGAGCTGCTGTAAACTGGAGCCACTTTGCACAGCCAACAGATGTAGTTTGGTTGCCCAGAGTGCCAGAAGTCATCCAGTTCTCTGCTACGTCCCCACCCATGGGACTGCACTAGAAAAAAGGAACATGAAATAGCTACACTGGACTGATGTTGTTTGTGCCAAATCTATTCCCACATGCTGGTTAATCTGACTTTGATATTGCTACTTTCAGAAGCTGAGCCCACATTGAGACCACTGTTGTGTTGTGTAACTGATAATCTGCCCTTGTAAGGTGGCTTTTTCCTGCTGTACCAGCTGTGCAATTTCCCTGAAATCTTAAGGGCTTTGGACATACACTGAATGCAGAAACAATGCAAATATTCATGGACAAAACCCTCAAAAATTAGTTCTTAGCAACATATCTTTCCCCTTGAGCAGCTGTTCTAAGTCAGCCTCAGCCTTCCCAGGGCATCAGTTTCTCCCTCTCCATCAACTCCACCTAGTCACTAATAGCATCTTCTTTTAGAGTGATACTCAAAAATCTCTAATTTGAGGTCTTGACCAAGAACTGAATTTAAATTTTTTTTCTTTGATGTCTTTCCAGATCAATTAATGCCTCATCTCTTTACCAAGACACTTTTTTTCCATTCATCTTCAAAGTCTTCCTGAGCCCCACCATTACACTTCCCTTTGCTGTGTGTCGACCATCTGGCAATATTCTATTGTGAACTCAGCTCATCAGATCAGTTTTCTCTCACTCCCTCAGCCTTTTTTTCTGAGTTTCCTCCCATTTCCATCCAGTGCCCTGCAGGAATAGCTAACTGAATAGTCAGGCAGCCCTAGGCTTTCTGTCTTCAAATGCAGATCTGCCTTTTATGGTTCTTCAGAACCCAAGAGCCTGCGAAGGAAAGAACACCAGAAGGAAAATTTAGAAAAAAGTCAGCAATAGTCATTTGTCCAATAACTGGATGTAGTGTCTTGGGGGTGCACCTCTCATGCCTTAATAATGTAGAATTTATGTGTCCTACATGCTCATCTGAGCTTCCTCTGTAGTTAGGATAAAGACATGGGCACCCAAAGGATGAGTAATCCCATTGAAGGGAGATATCTCAGATAAGCGTGAAGAGTCAAACGTCAGTGCCTGTCCCTATCAATTAACTACAAAAGGAGCCTACCTAATTAGCTTAAATTAGCCATGTAAAGGTAAGCTGTTTGAAGATAAATGGAATGATTTGCACTGTAAATGTCTAGCTCCTGTATCACATTATTACTGGCCAGTTAACAGAAAGATCTTAGATGATCAGATAGTTTCTGTAATAAAATGAGAGAGGCACATAGACTAAAAAAAATATATCAAGGAAGGTTTACAAGAAGATACAAAAAGCAGGCAGGTATGCAGATCTCTTTAAAAATCTCCTCTTGACTAGTTGGCCAAGATAGGAGGGAATGTTTCTTGAATGTTTACACTGCTAAGTGCCGAAGTATCAACTAGAGATCAGCACTAGGTAAAATTAATTCAAAATTTCTAAAGGTAGTAAAGGATAAAACATCTGAAATACTCACTGTGGTGTGTAACCTCACATTTAGAATGACCTTAGCACCTGAGGACAGAAACAGGGAAAATATTAAGTCGGTTTTAAAAACAGTCTGGGGAGACCTTGGAGAGCTATGCCCTGTAAGTCCAGCCTCTGTACCAGTGAAATTAGTAGAAAATATATTTTAAAAATGTGTGAAATACAGACAAATAACTTACTGGGGGAGAGTCAGCAAGATTTCTGTAAAGGCAAGTCATGTCTCAAAACTCCAAATTCTCTGATGTCAGCAATCATGTGAGTAATGGCTATCCAGCTGCTATTGATGAAAATTTGACCATTGAAGACCTTTTTGGAACATCTCCCACCAATATGTCTTGAAGAAACTAAGCTGCCACAGGATTAGAGGAAAGCTTCCCTTTCATAGATAAGTAATTAATTAAAAGGTAAGAAACAGAGTAAGAGTAAGTGGTCAGTTGTCGTGGAGGTCACCAATGGAAACTATAAGCGTAGCACATCTATACTTAAAAGTAGCCTGGCAAAGGAGCAGATAGTGAGCTGCTATTTGCTAATGACACTAAATTATTAACACTGGTAAAGATAGGACCTGCTGTGAAGAACAGCAAAAGGGCTTCACAGGATGCAGTGACATGGTGTCAAAATTGAAGCTAAAATGCAAATAAATTCAGAGTGAATCACTTTGTACACAGTGGTGTGTGACTCCAGTCTTCATGTGTAACTTGATGCAATCTGAGCTCAACATTATTCTGGAAGAAGAATTTGGTCCTATAACTCTACAGCTATAAAATACTCAGTGTACTGTTCAGCAGAAGTAAAAAAAGCACATTGGAATTCTTACTAGGCAAGAAAATAGTGAACTTCAGTTCAACTGCATTTTGTGTGTAGTTTTGGAGTCTCATAATCTGTAAAAGGATATAGTAGAACTCAAAAAGGTTTAGGAAGGGCAGCCAGGATGATTAAAGGCATGAAACAGCTTTAGTGAAAGGAATGGCTAAATAGACTAGAACTCCTCGACCTAAAGAGGAGGCAGCAGAGATAGAGATCTATTAAATTGTGAGTGTTAGGGAGAAAGAGCACAGTCAATGACTGCTCACTGCTTCTTCTAATACAAAAAATAGAGGTCATCAAGCAAAGCTAACATGTGGTCGTTTAAAAATATAGTGATTCTTCACATAATGTATAATTAAAATATGAACCTCCTTACCACAGGATGTTGTGGATGATAAAATTGTATGTGAGTTCAAAGGCAAGGCTCAGAGAAGAGGAATTCACTGAGGAACACCAGCCTGGAAACCACCTCTGGCTCAGCAAATCCCTGAACCAGAAATTGTTGGAGACTAGAAGACTACTTAGGGAAGTATCTCCATATGCTTGCCCTGTTCTAATATTCTCTCCTAGCTAATGGCAAGGGATTAGGTCAGGAGTGCCTTCAGTCCCAGCAAAAGGCTGTTCCTGTGTTTTATGTTCTGGACATGGTGCTGTGCAGAAAAAGCACATCAAACTCAATAGTTTCCCATTTGCTCCCTCAAAACTGTACCAAAATTCACACAAAGTTCCAGACAATATTTTGTCTGTCTCTTCTGTGGCTGTATTTGCTGTAATGGAGCTGTTATGTGTGGGAATTGTATGAGCACTACCACTGCATTTTTTATTAAAAAGAAATAATTTGGATATTGACAAACATAGATGGAAAAGGTAAATATACTCTAATGGAACCATAACTCAGGAAGTGATTCAAAACTTGTCCCTGCACCATGATTCTGTAAGTAGATATTTATCTTTAGGCAGCCAGCTTTAGAAAATATGGAGCAAATATATTTTCTCCAAGAAGTCTTAGCACTAAAAAAGCACATCTTATCCAATGTCAGGCATGAGGGAGAATTGGTCCTGTACCTCATAAAAAGCCAAGGAGGAAAAGGGCCTGTTCATCTTAACTTTAATACCAAATTTCCATCTGCTGCAGCTCAAAATTGCAGAGATATCACACGTATACAATAGGGATTTATTATAGAGGCAGCAACTCATCCTTAACCACAGCGATGATACTGGGCCTCTGTTATATAGCTGTCTTTAGTGTGTAGACATGCTGATATGTTTGCTCAATAAAATCCAGCTTTCAAGACATACTGTTAAGTTTACATGATCACCAGAGTGAGAGGGATAAAGCTGGAAAAGAAGAAAAGCAGAAGCGAATTAATGCAATAAAGGCTAGGATTTAACAGACAGGGTTGAGTAAAATAAATGTGAAACAACAGGTGTCACTGAGTCTTATCAGCATTTTTAATTAACACCTGTTTTTAGCCCAGAGTACTTTGGAAGAGTATGTTAGAGTGTGTCTGTATTTAAAGATAAAGATACGCTGTTGAGAAGTTACTAAGTAGTGAGAGGTTGGAGGAATGAAGAGGTTTGGGGGTGGGGGAAGCCTCTGTTTGCTGGGTGGGTGTTGGTTGCAGCTTAGAGAAACCTGAAGGAAAACCACGATGATAAAATTGAAAGGTAGGGAAATACTGCTATGGCAACAAAATATGTTCTCTTGAAGGAAAATGAGTATGAAAAAGGAAATAAGGAGTGTAGGAAATTGAAAGGAAGTACAGATTGCAGGAAAAGACAGGATCTAGTTGAAAAATATAGAAATTGTAATATTTTCAATGTATGTAATAATATTTTATGATAGTAATAAGTTTATGTTATCCAGACTTTTATGATACCTGCTCTGGAAAATTTCAGAGCACTTGACAGATACGGAAGAATTCTTATTCACAGTAGGAAGGGGATTGAGTCATACTCTTCAGTGGCCCATCCTGCAAGAACACAAGCCAACGTGATGACCAGCTGTGGGTCTAGGTATAATGAAATATATATCATTTATTTGTTGAACTTTGCTAAAATTAATTATAAACCAGCATCACATGGACAATGTGTGACATAAATGTTCACAGAATCAGGATCTTTAAACAAATTTTTCTGAAGTGTAGGTACGAGGCACTTCCAGAGTGTTACAGTTGTGCTGGTTTATAATTAATTTGAGCAAAGTTCAACAAATAAATGACATGTCTTTCATTATACCTAGACCCACAGTTTTTTCTAGAATTTTCGTACATCTAAACTATTTCTTGCTAAGTATGTATTTTAAAGGTTTAAATGATCCCTTATAATTAAACTACTTCGTTCAAAAAATAACTTAGTTCACTTGAAAATCTGACTCAAAATTCTGTCCTGAGAAGAAGTACATGAGGCAGTCACCTGAACTATTTCACACAATAATAGGTATTGGTTTCCTACAGCAGAATTTCACCCTAGAAGATAGAAATCACATGGTAAGATTATTAACTTTTTTTATGGTTGGTTTGGGAACGACCTCAAGATTCACAGCCAGTTAGAGCCCTCAAGGGCTTTCTCTGGCCAGAGAGTCATACTGTCTGGCTTCCCTTATTAGCTTTCTCTTTCTTCCTATTTTTTTAATTTGGTTTGCTCGTTTGCTTTCTTGCTTCAAACCAGAGGGTACCCTTTGATGTGAAGGGCATTCAGTTCTACGCCAAACAATCTATGAAGTTATGGGTGGACTTCCTTTAGGTCAGAGATATGTAACCTGAGAGTATCTTTCAAGTGACAAAAATTTGGGGTGCCTTGAGATACTTATATTTTTGTATTTGTGTACTCTATTTTCTCATGGATATTCACTGACTTTACCTGAGACCTATTTGTGTATGACCTTTGAAAGGTTCCATAAGGGATTTCTTTTTAAACAAGTCACTCAGGCCACAAATACATCACTTCATTTAATATGCCCATATTTAGGGCCTGTGGAAAATTATAGGTCATAAACCCATACATTAATACTTTGCTAAATCTGGGCCTGAAGGGATGTATAGATTATACCTGGACAACCTTTAGAGCTCCTGCATCTAAAATACAATTTAGGATACAATTTAGGAGATTATCCCCTTGACTCACACACACATAGACCCAGTGGCTGTTTCTCCATTAGCCTTTGGTGTGCTCTGCAGCACTTTCTCTTCGTCGGTATCTTAGAAGGTAACAAGGCTGTGAACTCTCCTCAGAGGTTTGTGTGTCCTGTTCAAAGGAGCTCATAATCTAAAACATAGTGGTATAATAGCAGGAGGTTGGCAAAATAATACTGCTGGCATCTCAGAGGGTGGAGCTTTCCAATGCCTCCACTGATCCTTCTGCCACTTCTCTACGAACTTTCAGAATCATTGGGGAATCTCAACCAATTTAACAGAGGGTAGAAGTCTCAGAAATAAGCAAATGCCTGCAAGTTTTGTGAAAATCAGCAACCACTTGGGGTTAAATAGAATGCAGGAGGTTATCTGTGTCCCAAAAAGCTACAGTGAAAGTTCAGCAGATAGAAGTTCTGCCAATCAAGACACACGCTGCTGAACACCAAGCGTGGTCCCCATGGCCTCTTGTTCAAACCTTTGTTGGCAGGGGACCATGCATGCCCTGCTGGGAGAAGGACAGTGTTCTCTGGAGCATGTTTTGGCAGGGTACCTTGGGAACAAAAAGAGTTACTGTGCTGAGCCTGTGCAGGAAGAAGCATAAAATAGGTTTTTTGGAGAGCTCCTGGTCTTCAGGCTGCACTCAATTTTCGACAACTGCCTTATTTAAAGCAGGGTGTCCTACTGAACTCATTTGGGTAAAATCATTTCAAGTTTTGGTTGTCTTTTGCTTAAAGTGAGCTTTTTTGATTGTTTAACTGGGTTTTTTTTGAAGAAATATGAGATCTTGATGTATGTATTCCTCTCCAGGAACTCTTAAGTGCCACTTGTTCAGCATTCAATATAAAATGCAGGATATAAATCTTTGACTAATACTATACGTACAGTACATACACAGCAATCTAAGTCTTCAGAATTTACTGAAATTTTGCATTAAAGTATCTCCTTGGAGGTCAGTAGGATTTCAGGGTTGTCATTTTAATGTCATGTCATTGCACATGAGAATTTTTCCTGTGAAACATGTAAGTCCTTTTAGCCCTGGTTTTGTAAATGGGCTCTGAAGCTGACATACAGCTACATGCCAAAATCAGTGGTGTTGAGTTCAACAGTTGGTGAAAAACTAGTCTGTCCCCATTTAAATCAACCACTTAGCAACCTAGCCACACACTTTTTAGGTTCTTTAACCTGATAATCTGTAATTATTCTGGCTCAGAATTCCAACTGAATGGGGTTCAGAGTAATTTTGCAGATGTTATTCTTTATTTGAATATTGTCTAATTTAAAAGGAAAATATTTCAGATAATAACAACATATTTTAAGGGGGAAAAAAGCATGAAAACCATTTCTGTTCCAAGAATTGCTGATATGAGAATTTATGAGGAAACAGCTCCTTTTATGAATAATTATTATTATTGTGTTTAAGAAATGGGCAAGATGCCTAGAAATTGAATGAAAGAATGAGCTATTAAATTGAAATATTAAATGAAATAACTGAATTAAAAGTGATCATGTAAACCCAGCAGTAAATGTTGGGAGCTGTAGCTGATTGAACATATTTTCATCATCTGTTTTGTATGCTTAAATACAATTGCTTGATGTAAGTAAACACTTGATTGATATTCTGAATACTTTAAAATCTGCATATGCATCATGGAATACTGAACAATTAAAACTTAATTTCAGTGTAGTTTGATTACATGTAAATTATTTCAATATTCATTTTTTCCTGTTCTGTTTGCTCAGTGCATAATATCCACTTTTTGAATGCATATCACTCTTGATTGGACTGTGAGATGAGGAGGACTCTGAAATTTCTTCCATTAAAAAGAATTGCCTTATAAATGTTATTTGTGACACAGCTCTTCCCCTGCAGATTATTTTCTAAATGTTGTGTACTCTTACTGAAGACAAGGAAAAAAACTGCTGCAGCCCTCCTTTATCAGCCCAGCACAAGGAATATGCTTACATGGTCGATGAGCATGTCTAAGAAGGCTTGTTGGTTGTAACTAGTCCCTAAAGAAATGTTCCCACCTTTTCTGCACTATATTGCTTGCCTGCATGAGCTCCCTCTCCCTTCCCTTCCTCCTCCCTCCACATGATTTTTTTTTTCATTTTCCTAGTTCTTGGAGGTCTTTCGAGACACTTTAATATTATGGCTAAATATTACAAGTGTTTTCAAGTTGACCATTTTCAGTCTGAAAAATGTATCTCTATCTTTAAGTGACCATATTCAATTTAGGAGTTGTGGAATACAGATGAAAAAAAAATGCCTTTTTATATATTTGTGGAACATTTTCTAAAAACCAGATACTTCTTTCCCCTTCTCTGCAGACTGCAATCCAGACACATTTTTTTGATCAACAATATTTCAAATTACTTTATTTCTGAACATCCAACAGAAGGAAATCCTAGGCATTTAATTCTCTTATTATTTATGCCAGTGAACACAATATCCTTTCTGAAGTTGCAGATAACATTTTATTTTTTTTTAATTACTTATATATTTTATTTTAAAATAAAATTATTTCCTGGAATATTTTCAGTTAAGTCATATTCCCAAAATACAGGCAGGCAGCACGTTTGTCACTTCACCATGGAAAGCAAGTCTGGATTCTTCTCTACCTTGACTATTTTTGACCTACATGCCCATTGTTATTCACATTTCCCCTTGATTTCCTTGCCCATACTAACAGAAATTTTTTTACACTTTTTTAGAATGCATATAATAACAGTATTTTTTTTTTATATAAGAATTTGAAGTTAATGTTGTATCTACTAAATGGAATGTTATACTAATATAATAATACTAATGTTGTATCTACTTGCAAGGAAATGTTTTCCTATGTGTCCTATACAGTTAATTGCAGTTTCAGAGTTCTAATCTTGAAGGTCATATTTCTATTGCCTGTCACTTTGACCAAACAAGTGGCTGAACTTCATGGTTTGCAGGTGGATTTCCTTATCTCTCTTTTTCAAGACTCATGTAAGTCTTGATTGCTGGAGTTACTGTGAACCAAGCAATAAGGGGCAAGGTGGAGGAAGGTGTGGGAAGACACTGTTCAACACCAGGGCCCTGGAGATTCCATTTTAGAGAGCAAATGTTGTACCTGGTGACTGTGGCACAAGAACAAAAGGGGGAGCATTTTACTTGGGGGTATTTTGTTTGTTTGAGGTGCTGATAAACTGTTACGTGAGTGTGCTAACAACAGTAAGAGGTCTTCCTATGATAAAACATGCTTATAAAACAGATATTATTAACTTAAGGTTGGTCTCATGCTATATAGACCTCTCTCTAATGGTTTCTGTACATTAAAACCAACAAAACTTTAATAACTAAGGGTTTCAGAATAACAATTATCTTCTAGTAAAGTTAGGTTAAAAAATGCTGGATATTCCTGACTCATTTAATACTGTTGGCCTAAGTAAAGCAAACTTGTCACTCTTCTTTGTAACATCTGCCTTCTTTTAAGGCAATTCAATTTATAATAAATTATGAAATAACTGTGATTGTTATTTGCAGCACTCTTGGTTTGTGAAGAGCATTCCTTAGATAGTCTCTTTTTTTCCTTTTTTTTTCCTTAGTACAGAACTGAAAATAATGAGTTAACATCACACTTTTATGAATAGGGGTCATAATGAGACTGAAGTATGTATGTTGATTAAAGGAAAAATAATTGAAATCTTTGTGAAACTGCAAAGAAATTACAGCTTAAGGCCATGTTTCTGTTTTGCAAGTCAATCAAATGAGTAAGTTATTTTATATTTTTTGGTTGCTGGCATTTTTTTTTTCCTTGGCTAAAGCAAATGTTATTCAAGTAGTCTGTATAGTGATAACTTTGGAAATACCAAATAATGATACAGACATTCTTTTTAGCCAGTCACATAGCTGGTTTCTGTTCAGTTCCAATATCCCCTTTAAGTACTAAGAATGTGTATTTAATCCATAATGGAAAATAAAAATATGCCAGGAAAAAATATAAACATGATATCTGTTCAAGATACACATATTTTAACAGGTACTTAATTAAAGCATAGCTTCAAAAGCATCACTGCGAAACAATGTCTTTTGATGGAAAATCCAGCATAGGAATCATTTTGAAAAGCTTCAGATAGACAGACAGGCATGAAAAGGTGGGGGTGCACTGCCTGTTCCCTGGTGATCAAAAGGTTAATTTTAATTTATCTCTTCCCCTCCCTTAAACTGGTTCTGTGAGGAGGGCTGCAAATTAGTACTTGGAAGGCACAGCAGGGAGATTAGCTTTAGGGAGGGAAGGGCTCCCCACTCCAGCTCTTAGGAACCTCACCTGGAGAGTGCATTTCCTTTTCTACTTAAGCTAACATATTATGCCTTCTTGTCACGAATGTTATTCCTTGAGGAAAAGTCCTCTCTGGTTCTATCTTACAATCTGATGAATCATTCCAAGTATGTGGTAGAGGAGAGGAGAGCGATAAGGCTGTAACAGGAGGGAGCCAGGAAACCGCTGAGGCTTTGGACAGGAACAGGAATCCCGGTGTGGTGCATCATATGGGATTACTTTACTCACCCAAGCAAAGGAGGATTCCCATCTTTCCTCTTGTTCACACTGGCCTGAGGAGGAGCTGCTGCACTGCCCACTGTTTCCTGTGACACCACCAAGGTACAGAGCTGTACAAATTCTGGCATCCATGCATTGCTGTCTGACAATATTCATTTGACAAGCACAGCCGACACCTTTCTAACCCTGAGAAATCACAATGGTGTCTTTTCCCCACTGGGACAAAGAAGTCATCTCCTTCCAAACCTCAAGTGTCCACAACTGATCCATTGTTGAAATTGTTAACAGGTGGAAAGGGGGAAAATGTACCCACTTCGTAATGGGACAAATACAAAATTGATCTGTATGGGATCAATCTTTTACCTCCCAACTGAAATAAAATTGGGGTATTTGCATTTCTATAAATAATCACCAAATCTAGCTAATTTTAAATAGTTAAAAATGTGCAATAGAGGAAAATGTGTACAGATAGAATCACTTTCTCATAACACAGTGTCACATAATGGTTATCCACATCTAGTCTAAGAGAGACATTAGCCCAATGCAGAATTTTCCATTGGGATTAGCATTTGCCAGCACAATGTCGTACATGTCCTCAGAAAGCTTCTGATGGATGGCTTGTGTCCTCCTGCTTCTATGGAATTCCCAAGGATTGGGATATTCACACCCTTGCCTAGTCCCTCTATCCTGTGTGGGTATTTGCTGTAACTCCCAGGAGATGGTGCGTGGTCTGGGTAGGATGAAGGGGTCGGTCTGTTGCCACAAATGGAAGAAGCTGTGGACATCAAGGCATGGCCTCAACCCACCAAAGGAATGGTCCTTAAAGGTGAAATTCCACATTCATGCTGCCCCCTTCCTGCTCTACTGCATCTCTGGGTGATGCAGAAGGTGGTGCCTTCTACAGCACACCTAGAGATAATTTTCACTTGTGATTTTGCTCTTTTCCTTCTTATTTTACTTCATTGATGCAATCTTTTTCACTGTAGGATCTCAGAAAACTCTCAGGAGTCTGTGCTAATACTGGGCTAAGGTAGTTATGAGACAAAACAGTATCACTCTTTTACTCCCTAAGGATTCATGGCTCAACTGGTTTAGCATCTTCAGAGAGCTGTATTGAGGGGTCTGCAAGGACAAAACTCGGTGTAAACTTCTACAGGGACCTTTGAAGTAATGTGAAATTTGGGATTAGCATTTTCTGTAGAGGATTTTGAGGTTCCTACCAGCATTGCTGGGGATACTGTTTATCTATGTTGTGGTTGCTATCTCTGTAAAGGATGGATTTGTTAGGATCTTCAGATTCAACCAGATCTGATGGGACTCAACACTGAACCACTTGGTGAAGATTTTAAACAATGACAAAGGTTAAGGGTAGTCACTGTCCTCCCTCACAGTTCTGCAATCTGACTATGAGCCTATCAAGTTTTCCCAATAAAGCTTTGGCATCACTTTTGGTGAGCGTTGAAGGACTTTGTACACATGAACAAAAACCTTGAAAATTATGCAGCTCTTAAATTAACCTCAGCAAGTGATGTGTTTCCTTTTTCTTTCAGGTATCAGAGGTTTGAAAAAGCATTTCTGCTTGCTGTTGATATCGGTGCTCGGGACCTGTTCATGGTGAGTTGTTTGTTTCTGGAGACAGAGACTGTTGGAGGATATTAGTTGTCAGCTTTTGCACACATTAAAACAGTTCCAGGACATTTGCGGTCTTGGACACATACTGAAGACAGAGCTGTTCTACCTTTGCCATCATGAAACTCATCAGTAGGAACTGAGTATCTTCAGAGTCATTGACATTTTCCCCAGCATGGCCTACAGGCTATTCTTAATTTTCTAGGAATTATTGTGTATGGTTTTAAACTTTCCCTTTCTTCATCTGACCTGATGTGGGTGAATGTCATCTTTCACTCTAATAAGCTTATACATTTATAATCTGTTCCTTTAAGTTCAGCTGCTGAGTCCTGGACACAAGAGCTGTCCATGTCCTGGGGATCCTGAATGCTCTTAGTTTGTCTCTTGGGGTTTTGTGAAAAGTGACAAATTATGAACGCTTCTGCTGGTACTTTTAAAACAACAAAGCTCAGCAGCATCAACACAAGGGTTTTAACATTTCATGCGCTCTCTGCCCCCTCCCATTTAATTAGCTACAAAAGTAAAATTAACCAGCTCTTAAAAGGTCCTCTGTGTGAGCACTGCAGGAGGTTCTTGTTTTATAAGATCTTGCACCACAATGTCACAGTGAGGTCAGATGGACAAAGCCAGTCGTGCTCTCCCAGTCTCTCAGCATGTTGCTGCTCCACAGCTGATTTCATTGTTTTCAAAGAAACAATAGGAAAGGGCTTGTTGAAAAAAAGGCCCTTTGAACGATTCGTTTGCTTGACTCTTTTGCATAATGAAGACATTCTGTTGTTTAAATTAAGCTTTGACACTAGATGTTAATATCATTTATCCCATTAAGTCACTTGCCCTGCTAGTTTGATCTTGATATTTAAATTGTATGTTAAATTACACAATTAAATCCTGCTTTTAGGGGTTATGAAAATTCCCTTCTAATTATATAAAAAGTTGTGTGAACCTTTTGATGTTTTTTTCACGGCTCTAATCATCTGGCTTGTTCCATCTAATTAGAAAGATGTGAATACTGCGATAAACTTTCCTAAGTATGCATCAAAAGAATGTGATGGAAATGTCAGGCTTTTAGGAAATTCATTACATGTTCTATGTTTACTCCCCTCGATTTTCTGTCTTTTTATATCATCTCTTTCCTTTTCTCTCTTTATTGAACGTAACCTCTTCAATACAAATTTTATACATAATCATGCTAAGCATTGCTGCAGCCACATATAAGATTCAAACTGTAGTATGTCTGGAGCAGATTAAAACTTTTTTTCAAGGGCTCTCCCAGGGTACAGATAATAAATGCTCCCTAATTTTAGCCATTCTGACAGAATAAATGTCACAGCATTTGCCATCAAAGGCCCTCTCTCATATGACTGAGAGCATTTCCCACATGATCTTTTTCTCTTTCCTCCCCTCTGCTGACAGCAGGATTGAGGAAGCACCTCTGTGCCAGGGTGGGAACACCAGTGTTGGGTGTTGAGATGGGTGCACAGCTGCTAGCAAGAGGGAGAGACTGTTAGTACCTGGCTCCACAAGTGATAGGTAACATGTTCTACTCTCACCAAAAAGTCTCTCCAACTTTCTTCAAGAGAAGTTTCAGTGTTCACGAAACAATTAACTCCATCCTTTCCTTTCCTCTCTCAACACCTACTCTTCATTTCCTATCCTAGCAATGCCCTTAAACATAAATCTGTATTTCTGAAGAGTTCCTCTTGGCTTATGTCATTGTGAGATCAAAACCAGTTCTTTAATGTCCTCATTCTGCTTGCATTACCTTTGAAATTCTTCATAGTTGCCCCTAAATTATGCTATGAGCAGCACACATCCCTGCCTCCTCTGGGGAAATGTCCTTTTGCTAATTCATCGTCTAAGTCAGTCACTAATGAACAAACTTTACAATAAGCTAACAGTGGTACTGCTGCAAGTCCACTAAGTACAGGACTCAAGAAGTTTAAACATGCATAGGTCATTAAGAGTATTTATTTGTGCCATGGTAATTTCTGGGGAATTTTGGCGTCATTGTGCTTAATACTGTGTGAAAATTAGATAACCTGTTCCCTGAAACCCTACAGTCCTATTAGTATGACAATGCTACTGCTAAGCAAGGGTTGTGCATCCCTCACTTCTGCTTAATACTGAATGATTCCTATATATTGTTTATGTAGGGCAAAATGCAATTACTAATATACAATTTGATTTTGCATATATTTAAAGCAGTTTTATCCATTTTTAAAACCTCAGCTAGCTCTAGGAGTCACATCACTTTATTCCAAATTAATTTAATGGGATTTCAAGAAGGAAGAGTAGTCTAAATAAAGATACCTGATGACATAAGCAAAATGAGAAAGAAAAAAATCTGTTTATTAAAGGGGAGCAGAGAAGTAACAAAAAAGGAAAGGATAGAGAGGAATAAATACAACAGAAGTTGAGGAGGATGCAAACACTGAGTACCCACCACTTGAGAGTTCTGAGAAAATGTCCACATCTTAGAGAATTTACCCTGAGCATCAATTTCACCAAACGGGGCTCTACAACATCTCCATTATTTGTTTTGAGACTACAAAGAAGTTTGAGAGAATGTTATCCAAAGGATAATTCCTTCAAAGAAATGAAAAAGAAGGGAAAAAAAGGCTTAAAACTATAGCTGTAGCATCACTAGATGATGCCATAGCAAGACACACACACCACTGTGTCTCTCCCTGAGCTTTACCGTCACTTCACATCCAAGTTCATCAATTAATATCATCTCCTACAAAGTTCAATAAAAAAATAAAACTGAAAAGGACCTAATATTACTAATAACAGCTCCATTTATTGGACAGTGACTGATCCAATCTGTGACAGAAAAGATCAAGCAGTGGAAAGGTTGTTAGCTTGAAGTGCTTTTATAGTGCGTTCCAACTCTCAGCTGCTGAAAATTCAAAAGGCCATCCCATGTACCAAAGGTAGCAAAAAATGCAAGGGAAAGACACTTTAATAAAACTGTCAGATCTTGGGTGATACACTGATGAGGAAAGTGCATGCTTCGAAGAAATGTTGGAGTGTTGCCCAGAAATATCCTATAGACAAATGCACATCGTTTTTCAAATGACTTCTGCTCACCAACAGCCAGCTCTGTGAGTCACAAAGGTGAGGGGGAAAGGGAAGCTGTCCAAAAAGTAAGCAAACTGTTAAATGATAAAACAGAGCCCTTTCAGCAAGTTTCTGATAAGCAGCTGGAAATTGTTTTTATTGTCACCATTGTTTTTGAGAGAGATGTGACCTTTGGGCTTATAAATTCTTAGGTAATTGTGTGAAAAAAATCTGTCATGAATATTCAGATAATTTAATTCCTTTTTTTGCGTCATTCTTTAAAGCACCCTGTAATCTGGTGCTTCTTCTTTCTGTTTTTTAGTTTTCTAGTTTAATTCTACTCAGAGAGTTATAAATTCTTAGAAAAATCCACTTTTGCTGGTTTGTTTGAATGAGAAATGTCTAAATTTCATCTGAAATGGTCTAATTAGGAGATTTCATATCTGTAATCTTTTCTTTATAAAGCTGGCTTAGAGATGAGTCAAAGGCTACTTTTTTTATTCTTCATGACCAGTAACTTGAGGAACAACAAAGAAGGCCACTTACCAACCTACTGCTAACCTTTATTTCTTACAAGGCTCCTGTTAGATAATGATGGATATGAAACACCTTTGCATTTTTTTACTCAAACCAGAAAATGGGCAAAACCAAGACCTGAAATAACAGCTGATTTTATTCACAGAGTTCTTCAACACAAGTTCTTCATTGACAAAACTTGGTTATTTTCTGCAGTTGTTTCCACCCCATCCTCAAGCTTACTCTTTGAAAATGCATGGGGCTATACAATGCTTCTCATAGCTTTAGCTACAAAAAGACAATCATTAAACATTGTCAGAATGTATTTTAAATAAGTCTGCCTGTACTTCCAAATCTCTGTGAGTTCAGACTTGTCCAAGAGCCCTTGGGTTTTCTATTGTTATCTAAATAAGGTGACAGTATCTGCTGTTTAATCTTCATAGAAATCATACCTTGCTGCTCAGGCCCTTTTCTCCTGACAACCAAGTTAGACCTACAAAGAGAGGAAATACAGAGTTCGCCACAAGTTCATAACCCTTTACTCTGCTCCAAGACATTTGCACATTTTTTAAGTCACACCTGTGTTTGTGATGAGAAGACACTGCTGTCTCCTGCATACCCTGCAGATCCTGCAAGTCAATTCCTGGCTTTCCTGCATAACCATCTCAATTTCTCTAAGATTTTCAGTTTGGTTTTAAAATTGTTGTTGTTGTTAAATGAGGGGTTACTGAAAGCAGCACATCTTTCTCCTAATACTATTACTCTCACTTTTTTCATCTAAACGTGTCTTTCTAGAGTAAAGTCGCTTTTTCTGTAAGAGTTTCTGTCATATTGATGCAGGTGGCAGTAAACTCACCTCATGAAGGACAGTTTCACCTGAAATCTTCCACATTAGGGTGAATAGAGTTGTTTTTATGGCATGCAGAGGTCAATATTTCCAGCAAACACTCTTTTTCCCTTTAAATTCCTGCAAGCAGATGGCTTGCAGAACAAGGGAATGACTCAAATCTTTGGATGTCAAATGGCATCTTCAATAAAGTAGTGGG
This sequence comes from Pseudopodoces humilis, assembly GCF_049639895.1. NCBI lineage: Eukaryota > Metazoa > Chordata > Aves > Passeriformes > Paridae > Pseudopodoces > Pseudopodoces humilis. Next base: position 9,788,313 of record NC_142202.1, read on the forward strand.
GGAAAAAACTTTGCCAACTGTTGGAGTTCCCTCACTTTCTATGTCATAGTTCATGCAGAGTACAGCATGTGTCTGATGAGAAGGGGATTAATTGTCTCTTGATTAATGGTCAAGAATGAGCTTTTACTTTTTGAGGACCAAATACAAGGGCAGTGAGAGTGTAGTTTGTCTGCAGGAATATATTCTCCCACAACGAGCTCCCTATGAAGTTCATGTGGTTTTCACCTCAAATATTAATTTGCAATAAAAAGCCTTCACTTTTGATATGGGCATGCAGTGATGAGGCAAGGGGGAATGGCTTTAAACTGGCAGAGAGCAGGTTTAAGTTGGATATTTGGAAGAAATAATTTCCTGCGAGGGTGGTGAAGCCCTGTAACAGAAGTCACACGGAGAAGCTGTGGCTGTCCCATCTCTGGAAGTGCTTAAGGCCAGATTGAATGGGGCTTGGAGCAACCTGGCCTAGTGGAAGGGCAGGTTGTCCCTGCCCAGGGCAGGGAGTTGGAACAAATTGATCTCTAAGGTCCCTTTCAACCCAAGCCATTCTATAATTCTATATAACGATACACCCCTGCTGCAGCCCTCTGATTTTTGACTCAAGATAAAAGACTAGATCCAGAGTATTAGCAACTATTCATGCTAGAATACATTTGTAGAAAGTCCCTTGTTGTTCAGGAGTGACTCGGGAATCACGCCAACCCTGTGGATGTTAAAAGCATTGACCAGCCAGTGTTGCTCTTATTACCTCCAATATCAGCACAGGGAGAACCATCATCACCTTACCCACAGAACAACGAGGGGAATAACCTTCAACAGTGAGTGCATGACAACATTCAAACAAAAATTAGTGCCTTAAAGATGAAAACCTTCAAATCATAAAATCATTAAGGTTGGAAAAGGCCTCTAAGTTCATTGAGTCCAACTGTTAACCCATTACTAACAGGTCCACTGCTAGACCGTGTCTCTAAGCACAACATCTGCATTTAGAATGCTCCAAACACAGACTGTCAGCCAGGAGAGTTCCAGTACTTCAGATCTGGGTTACACAGAGCCACCACCTATCAACATTCTTTTAATTCAACAGAAGTTATGTTAAAAGTAGACAGATTGGTTTCTTTCATACACTGGTCAATAGCTTTGCCTTTATCAGTGCATGATTGGTCAGTGTTTTATTCACTGCTGTATTCAACAGCACAAGTAAGGAAATATATTTGCGTTGCAGGGAATTAAAACATAATGGTAGGTTCATCAGTTCCATCTGTGTTTGTGATCTAAATAATAAAAGAACCTCTTTCTTTCAAAATCCCTTTTGTTGCTCCTTTGAGATTCATTTTAGATTAATCTTTTTTCTTCTTTATTTCCAAAGGACATCCATTACCTTGCTCTAGATAAGGGTGAATTGGCACTAGCTGAAGTGGCAAAGAGAAAGGCTAATGACATTGATGCAGAATCAATAACTACTGGAATTGGTAAGAATTAATGGTGTTTAAAAAGCCCTTTTGTTTTAATCAATACTTGTCCTGTAGAACATGTTGTTATATTTGTAGAGGGGTTATTGTTTTGATTGCATTGTTTTCTTTGAAAGTGAAACCGGATTTTTATTTGTGACTAAGGAACAGTATTTTTATTTGTAACTAAGGAAGAAGGCTTATAAAAATCACATGGCTTTGCCTTTCACTACCTGTGTGAGGATAGCTATGAAGCCAAAAGATTTATGCTGTGGCTATATAGAAAAGTTCAGGCTGTACAAACTGAACCGAGTGCGAGAGGTAAGGGACTGAATCTGAAAATCATTGCTCATATCAACATTAGAGGCAATTTCACTCACCTCTAAATACTTGCTGGTGCGCACTGGAGCCACATCCAACATTGATACTTTGGAAGCACTCAGATGGAACATTTACTGATGTGAATACAGCTTCACATCCTGGCTTTACAGCAGCAGCTTTGCATGCAGTGGGATTCTTACCATTCCATAAGGAATGTCGATGCTAAAGTTGCTAAGTGTGAGACTAATAGCTGAAACACAGATGACTTTTCATGCAGGGGAACTCAAAACTCATTCACTTTCTCCTTGTGTTTCTTCTGAATTGACATAAAGAGATGTATGCAAGCACACAAGACCATTCTGATTTCATGCCTTATAGCATGAGCCAAGCAGAAGGTGTCTATGTCAAGGGAGCTGACCTCCATTGGAGACAAAGGCAAGAAAACCAACAAAGCCTAAAAATGTTTGCATAAAACTTGCACAATTCTCTTTTGCTTATTCTACTGCATCATTGAATATTAGAGGAAAGCACTGAGCTTTTGTCCTTATTCCATGCCAAGAAGTAGAATAGGATTAAAACTCAAAAGGTTTTTTCATGAGTCAGAGTCACAAAACCTGTGAGATTTTGGGTAACTTGGGATTCTTTTAGGACAGTGCATCTATAAATCTCCCTGTTTACCCAGAGCATACGAGGGAATGCCGCTCCAGTACCTAGAAATGCAGAGAGGACATATATGCATTTATGTGGCTATTTCTATAGATTGTATAAATCCATGACTTTCAAGACTTCTATGATACAGGAGCACCTTCTTCCCTCTCCAGAGGGAATCTGCTCACCAGAGTAGGAAGTAAGCAGTGCCTCTCCTGAACTCTTTTCTTCAGGGTCTTTCATTTTCATGCTCAAGTCACATAAAGCTATTTTTCCACCATAACTGGGCTTTTGGGCAAGCCCTTTCACCACTAGAGTTCAAAAAAAAGGACACCTGTTTAGGTCATCCCTTACTGGCACTTGTGTGCCAATTACATCTCCCTTGCCTTCTCTTCTCTTACTTCCTAGGTATTTATGTGCTGCACCAAATATAACTGAGATACCCAGGACTTGCATCTGATCATTGTCTGTTCCCTGACACTTAATCCAGAAAATTCAAACTCTAATTTGTATCTTCATTTAATTCCTTGCAAACTACCATGATTACTAGATTTCTGGGCTATTTGTAAATTTAATGAGAGCCTTTTGTAGCATTGTAGCTGAACATGCAGGGAGAGGGGTAGGGAAAAGAACTGAGGTGACCACAGTTGCCTTCCTTGCATATCAAATGCCACACATGTGTAACTACAATTCAGCTATAAATGTGTAGGCACACAGTCTTCCCCTCCTCCAGACCAGTCCTACAGTTACGTCTACAATGCCCCATTAGCATAAATTATTAAAGTCATTTTATATGATAAAGACTTATGCTGAATAATTAACTATCAGGATGATTTTAAATACTTTTCAATGCCCCCAGGGACAAACTGTCACTGAGATTCATTCTCTAAACAGTAATGAATTTGCATCCAATTCATTTTATATGAAAATAAACAGGAATCTCCCATGAGTTTGTTTTGCTGCAGATTCAATCTCACCTTAAACATGTGAAATCTCAGCCACAGGTTTTGTTTTGTTATACTTTATTCCAACGTCCCTTCTAATGATGCTTTTCTTTCATAAACTGTCATCGGCAAAAAAGTTGACATGAGGTATGAACTTTGTGGACCCAATGAAAACAAAAGATGATAAGTGCTTCATATGTAAATTGCTGTATTTTTCTAATACTTTGAGAGGGGGAGAAAAAATCATGCCTGAGCCAGATTGTTTTAAAATGCAGTTTCAAACAAGTCTGTGTCCCTTGACCTCTTCCCAAACCAAGTCCTCTTCAGCTGGTCCCTGCTCTCTGGAGCTTGCATCCATTCAGTTCACCAATGGTCACACTTCTCCCCAAAGTTCTTGAACAGCCACTTCAGGCTTTTACAGGAAGACAGTAACCTAAGCAAAGAGAGGCAGCAAGGTGCAACCAGTGCTATTGAGCTTATACTAGACACCTCTATAGCTTATTTCTTAAAAATATATATATATAAAGTGAACCATTTTCATATGTCAACATCTGAAGAAATTTCCTGAGCTAGCCCATCCCCAAACCTCAGATCAGCACTGCTTGCAAATAAGATGAGTCAGTGCTTCTGGCTGATTCCCAAGCCTTTGAGAGGCTCCATCTTGCCCCAGATATAATTTGTCAAGATATTTCTGTGTACAGGGTGCACTTCAAGCATAATGTATTTCAAACTCTGACTTTCAGGAAAAGTTTCAAGCTCCTTCAAATAATGTAGGATGACAATATAATTTCATCTAAAATTTATAGACATCATCCAGAGTCCTGTATGGGTAGATTCCTCACATATATTATGTCACTATTTGTATCAAGATAAAACTAAAAATAGGTTGATTTTTTTAAGATTTCCTGAATTTTGGCTCTTCTTAGTTCATTATCATGTGATTGCAGTTTGCTGGACACTGTTTTGAAGAAGGCACCTTCAAAGCTAAGGATGTCTGTGGGCATCTGGTGAAAACAGACCTCCAGAGCACAGTAGTTTGGTGAGAATATTGCTGAGCAAGATGAAGTGTCAGGTGAATATGGTTTTGGGAGAATCATATATTTTGTTCATCTGATTAAAATTTTCTGAGGATAAGTATTCTGATAAGATTTTATGTTTGACAGCCTGTGAAAATGCATACTTAGGGATGAGAAGATTGAAGTAATGGTACTGTACATCTCAGAAATGGCATTAGCCATCTCCTCTTTCCCCACTCTTATTTGATCAACAGACCACTGGCTGTGGATCCTGTGGTTTCTTCTTCCAAAGATTTTCTGTTGAATAATTTCTGTAGTAGATCCACAAGTTCCTTAATGAGGTCAGGGAGTTCTCATTTAGCCTTGCCTAAAATGTATGCTGTGCACCTCATTTCACTTGATTAAAAGAGAGAATAAATAATTTATTCAATATTGGCATATATGTAGGTTACTAATAAATTTTGTTTATGAGCACAACCTGGCATATGCTATTCTGGAAGAGTATTGTCTGTGGTGGGAGAGTGAGTCTGCTTGGTGCTGTAAAGTGTGGGTTGCTAATGTAAAACCTGAGCTGCAAAGAACTGACATGGCAGAGCCTGTTAAGAAATGCCATAGCTAATAATGATCATGGAAGTGAAGAACTCAGCCCTTCAGACATCATTGCTCAATGAATATCCAACAAGGAGCATATGTAGGCAGTGTCAGAAAGTTTCCCAAGGCCAACTTCCAACAAATTACATTAGGGCCTAGCAAGGTGATTTTAACCTTCAAATCAACAGCTTTCACCCAAAAGGGATTCATGTTGTGACAAGACAGATAACTGCTGCATAGTTGAAAGGCAAATTGGGAAACCTTGTATTTCTACTTAGAATTTCAGAATATTAGTAACTAATGTTTAGGCAACATTTCTAACAGAGGTATCTTAACAAAAACACTGATGTTCAGATAATTGCATTGTTCTGAAATGCTAGATGGGACTGACTAACATTTTGGTGGTTCACTAATGTCTCATGAAAGCGCTTGAGGTTTTTCCATTTAAAATAGAATCTTAAAATATTTCTGGAAGTATTCCATACAGTTTGCGAGATAGGGAATCTTATCAGTTCTCACAGAGACTGAAGTCTAATTTCCCACAGTGTTTGTAAAATGACATTTAAAATGTAGAGACCCTAAATTTTTCACCTTACCGGCAAGGAACATCACCAGTTTTGAACCCTAAGTGGAGAATTAATTAATTTTATCTTAGTTCTGTGGTAGTGTTTTATATTGAACAGCTTACATGTTCTTTGTGATAATTAATAATGACACATCCTATGGTATTTTGTCTGAGATACCAGTCTGATCTTGCATTACAGTCTGCTACCTCCAAATCACTTATCATTTACTCAGATCTTCCCCTCTTCCTGACAGTCCTGGGGAGCCTGCTTGCATTTCAAGACCATGTTTAGAATTGTCTCCCTGTGTTTTTAACCTTCTCTGGCCTTGCATTAGCCTAGTTAGTAACATTTCCTTCTCCTCTGATCCATAATGACTCCTTTCATCTCTCAAGTGATATTCTTCCTCACCCTCACGTACCCTTTCTGACACTGATGGCAAAGCCTTCTTCATTTCCTGCTCTTCCTTGGCACGTGCAGCTTTCTCTTGTCATCTATCAAGTTTCAAGAGAATCTTGGTCTTTATTTAATGACTTTTATTTCACTGTGTAACATATTTACAGCATGCTTCAAAGGTATTGTCCCAGACACCGGTGAACTGTGATCTGGGAAGACTCAGGTGACACCTATTCATGCTCCAGTTTTTTAGAGTCTGCCCCCTTCAGTGTAAGTGTTAGATCTCCTATTTATTTATTTCTGTTTTCATTTTAAGTCAATCAAAACCTCAGGAATCAAACCCTTAGATTTTATTTTTCTAATAATGTGACTTTATCCCCAGAGAGCCAGAAAAACATTTTTAATGAAAAATGCTTTGTAAGTATGATTGGCAGTTCACCTATGGCAAGAAATTAGTTTCCACAAGCACCTTTTTAATTTTGAGCCACCCAAGATGAGTGTCTTTGAAGATCCATAGTAATTTGAAATTATTTAACTGTTCTCTTGAACATATCAAGCCACACACAGCATTTGACACAGAGCCCATTAAACACAATGGAAGGATTTCTGCCATCTTCAGGGAGCTTTGGATGGGGACTGTAGCAAGCAACAATCTCATGAGTAGGGCTGGTATGACCAGGACTGCTGCCATCTGCAAAGACCTGGTTTGGAAGGACACTCTACTTGGTGTAGAGTGGCTTCAAGAGGAGGAGGCAGCAGCCAACCCTCATGGCATTGCATCCTATATTTAAATTTCCAGCTGGTACTGAGGATTTTACTCTCTTGAGGGTTACAGGCACTTACTGCTCCCCTCCTTGTGTTCTTTTCAAGAAGTGGAGTGGTTTGTTTTACTTGAAGTCTACAGTAATGCCAAGCTATTTTTGGCTCCACCTCACCTCACCTCTCCTCTTGCTTGTGTCATGATGTCAGTTTTGATCTATACCTTCCCACTGCTAGACAGCTTTGCCTAAAGACATAATCCTCAGCCCCTAATAATTATAAGTACATCAAAGGCTAGTTGGTTTGCTTAGCTGCAGAGGTCTCCACAAAGATCTGCGTATCTTCACTTGAAAGAGATTTATAGTTTTGTGTCAAGCTTTAGAATTGTCATGGCCTTCCATTTTTTTTTTCCTTCTTTATAGTGACATATTTTTGCCCACTACAGAACTGATTTAAAAAGCACAACTATATGCCCAAAATGAAGACACTTTCTCCTTCGTATTTTAATGATCCTCATATTTTGTAATGTCTGCCAGCAGTAAAATTATGCCCTATTGATTATGAAAAAAGTCTTACCACAAATCATAGATTAACTATTTTTTTGCCAGTTTTAGGGGCTTCCAATTTTTGTACCTAAAGCCACATACTATGACTGGTTTATAAAAAATCAAAAATAAAAAATAAATTACATTATTTCCAAATTCTGAAAATTGAAAGGAGTTGTCTGTATCTGATACGGTTTCATTGTACTGATAATTAGGATATTGCAAGGCATGTGAGGTCACTCACATCTCCTCAGTATAATTCCATCTTATCCCTATAACCCCTAGCCAAGTTAATGCACACAGACCACAGTGAATAGATGACACTAATTACCAAGTAAACAACATATTTTCGGTGGCAACAGATCAAGAAGGAAGTTTTAAAAGTGAAAGGAATTCACAGAGCTACACCTTGGGGGAGGATGTAACATGATGAAGAATAGTTCAGTATAAAGGATCTCGGAGGGATGCCCATGGCATGGCATTGAAGTGAAGAGAAGCAAGTCAGTACTCAAGCTGTTGACATTGTAGCTAGGAATTTAAGTAGGAATTTGGCTTCTCATCACTGACTTCAGTGCATAGACTGTAGTAAATTTAAATAGAAGGCACACATAGTTAAAATAACTGTTGAAACAAACTATCAAAGAAATTGATGCATGGAAAGTGTCTTTGCATGAAGACTGAATGAATACCTTTCTGGGAAATAGGTCTTAGCCAAATACAATTTATGCATTAGTCAAACACATGTTTTTCTGGATGAAATTTAATAGCCTCTAATTCACTGTAGGTCAAACTAGATTATTTATACTGTATCATAATAGTATAATATTCATGTGTTCTGGATTCCACTCTTGCCTACAGCTCTGTGAAAAAGCCCCTGGTAAATCTCCCATTAGCTTCAAAAGGCCCACATGTGGTCTAAAAGACTGCAGTTAAAAGCCACATAATATATATGTAGTATATATTCACACATCTCATAGTATGCACGTGTGTGTGTGTACATAAGTGGGTGTTATATTTACACATACACAGCCAAAATCTGGCCAGTCACGAAAATAGCTCCAAATCTGAACACAAGCCAGAGGAATTATTACGTATTTGTATTTTGCCTCATGACATCACAAGAAGCCACCGCTGCCTTTTTTTTTTTTCTTTTCTTTTTTTTTTTTCTGAAAGCACAAAAAAAGTAATCACAGGGAGGAGGTGCTTTCATAACTGCTGCAGCTGGCTGGGAGCTGTGGATCTGTGTGCTCACGGTGTGTCAGGGGCATGTTTGTCTCACACACCCTGGAGCCGTCCCTCAGCCTCTCGCTTTCCGACGGGGAACTCGCCGGTTGCATTTCTGCGCGCTGAAAAGCGTTGGCAAACACATATTTGCATGGCAGTTGGTATGTGTTTTGTCCTGTTTGCTCTGCGTAATGTAACGTGATGTGACAGGCTGTAATTCATCACATCAGTTGCATGACAGCAGAGGGATGGGAAAAGAGGTGCGATGGTGGGCTGATGTGAGGTGGCAATTTAGTGGTGGGTTGTAGTCTCTCAGCGTTAAGGCTTTTTAGAATGACCTGCCAAAGAATGATCTCCAAGTATTCCCTGTGCAGGTGAGTTTTGGAAGTAGTGATCAGGCAGAGCATAGTCAATAACATCAGGGGAAAGCTGAAGATCCCTGTGCTCAGAAGGAGCGACTCTTGTAAATGTGAGAACCCTCACACATGTGGTGTTAGATCAAACAAACAAACGAGAACATTGAAGGACAATTTATTTATTTTCTCCTCTTTCACTGCACTCCCCAGGCACACCACAGGTCCTTATGTGGGAATACTGTGAAATTGCCAACGGCAAAAACAGAGGTTGGGGCTGTTTTCCTCCAAAGACTCCTACACAAGAGACTGCTTGAGGAGCTCACCCCTGAAAAATTCTCACCACAGGTGTTAGGGTGTTTGACAACCTGATGTTGGTTCTTGTTGAGTGCTTCCAGCCTAACAAAACCAAGTTCCCTCTTAAAATCCCGTCTCAGGACTGGAACATTCTTATCAGGACACAGCTGGTGAAATCCATAGTGAAGAGCTCAGTGGGGCCCAAGGGTGAGCTTTGCATCCACTGCTCTTCTCAGTCATGCACTTTCTAAAGTGTCAACCTTGGCCAGAAGATGAAACGAAGGAAGTTGTTTAAGAAAAACCATTGGTACAAAAGTGGTCTGCAGTGCCTAGAACAAGGCAGTAAGTACATCCAGAACTGATGACTTTTTTCTTTCCTCAGCATTTTCAGAGCATCTCTCTGAATTTAATTTCAACTATTTGAAGTATTTTCCCCTAAATATCCTTCCTGACAGTTAGTCTGCACTGACACTTCTTTTCACTTTAAATCTCAGTGCCATGAAACTTCTGCAAGTCCCCAACTCATGCATGAATAATACCTGCCATTCAATAATATTTTTCACAGCATTCAAGACACCAAAAGTCCTGAATCTGTACTAGATTTCAAACTATAAATTCAGTCTTAAAAACAGATTGTGAGGCAGTTGGTTATCTCTGCAATGTTGATATTATGAAATGGCAAAATATTTTAATACGATGGAAAGATATAATTAATGATAGCTTACAAGCATGTATGGTGTTCACTTTAATTAGTCACTTACTGCAGTCACACTGCCGGTGTCCCACCTTTTCATCTTCATGATAATCAAAACTGCAACAGCTGCTTGATTTCTGCCTCCTGCCCTCCCAGCCCAGGGACACCACAACATCAGTAAAAAGTTAGGGTAGGGCTCTCACATAAATTGGATTCCATGGATTAACCACTTAACTGATAGTTTAAAAAATTTTAAAGGAACATGGAAGTCAGTATTCTTTCCTGTAGTTTTGTGTTAAAAACCTAAGCATGGCTTCTCTATGTTTTTTCAAAAATTTAACATTAACATAACATAACATAACATAACATAACATAACATAACATAACATAACAACTAGATCATTTTTTTGCTTAATGAAACTCCTGCTAGGTCTTTCTATGGTTACTCATTTACCTCTGCTGAATTTAGTGCTTTCTCTTGCTAATGTTCTTGTTGCTAAAATCCCCCCTGGAGACCTCCAAAAACACATAAAGTGCACCAGATGAAGAGGAGATTCTGGGGCCATCCCAGACACCTTGCAAAATAATCCCAGGATGTGTTTTTTACATTATTTGGTAGGTGCTGGTGAGCCATCAGGAGCCTTACATGAGCTTACCCTCTGACTGAAGGACTTGGAACCTAGTCCTAAACCATGTCTGAAGTTCACTGTGAAATTTCACCACACCTCTGCTTAAATAACACAAACTCTTATCAACCAGATGCAAGATGATGCCTACAGTTAATTACTTATTTTACTGCATAGGATGCACTGTGGCCAAAGAAAAGGGCTACAGAGTGCTTACCTTAGGCCCTTGCTTTTAGCCACCAAAAGGCAAAATGTTTAGTTCATGAAGGCAAATTTGGAGCCTGTATGGGCACCCTCTGCTGCCATGTGAGCCCAGATCACCCTGTTCACTGTGCTGCCATTGCCTCAGATTTGTAAGCGAAGAGTTGACACTACACTGATCACTGTAATAAACAGAATTTTAAGAGTCAAACATTCCCAAAAAATTCCTGGTTTCCTCAAACAGTCATGAAGGAAGCACAGGCTTTAGTCAGTGCCTTATTTTCATATATTATTATCAACTGTACTGCCCCAACCTATTCCTGTGTGTGTTTGAGAGTTTTGCTGTCCACTTGTTGGGATTAGAAACAAGACAGCAGTTAAAGAACTGGATGTAGTTAGACCTTTACAACCACCACCAACCCGCTGGATGACTCTGGCCTCCTCATTTTAGCCTTGGATGGTTTTCCTTTCCTTTGGAGACTGTGTGACCTCTCTGTGGCAGGCTGCCCATCCTTTCAGCCCCATCTCATGCCAGGTCCCCTCGCTGTCACCTCCCTCCAGCTGACCACACAGCCAGGTGAAGTCCATTTCCTAAGCTGGCTTGTTTTCTGTAATTTTTGCCACAGAGGGTGAAAGCACACCCGTGGGAAATCAGCTGTAATCCTCTCGTTCGTGTTTGCCATTAGGTGTCAGTGTGACAACAACCATGGTACACAAAGGCTAGGCTGGGGTGTGTAGGGATACCACCCCCATCCTAAACTTCTCATTGTCCACTCAGGGAAAATACAGTGTGAAACCGAGGGGAAGGAAAGACCGAAGAAAGCAATAAACATTTTATTTTCGGTGTTTTTCCATCACCTAATTGAAATTATTTACTAACAGATAAGTCTGTCTGCATTTCATTCAGCATGTCTCAGGTTCCCTGTGCTGCAGTTGTCAAAGAAGACTAATATTTACAAAATCAGGAGACGAGGTTCTGCACACACTGATCTCACCCTATTTTGGGGCAAAAGAAACAGTCAATATTATCAGTAATTTGCAGTCAGCAGGAGGTAAACTGCTTTGCCCAGTGCAAATGTTAAATTACTTGTGAGTTGAAGCCTGACAATATTGATGCTTATAGACAAGTTCTTCACAAGTTGTTTAAAATACTGTATTAGAAATTTCAACTTGAAGTCCACTCATTCCAAAGAGAAGAATAAAAAACTTTTTAAGGAATTTTTTTTTTTCAGGAATAGTGCCATTTTTTGGTGTATCAGCAGTATGCATGATGAAGAAATAGTAAAATACATTGCGTATACTATGAAGATGAATTTTTTTTTAAACAAAGTTTCAGACACTTCCCAAAATGTAGCAAACAGTTTTTGGTTGTTTGGGAGTTTTAAAAGTTTTAAAATAAAAATCAGGGTTTTGGGGTGGGGGGAAGTATTTTTAGAAGAAAATTAATTTATAAACTATTCTCCAGTAGCAGCATTCAGAATACATTAAGTATTCATTGGATAGCCTCTTTTTTTGCCTTATGTTTGGAAATGCAAATGTTTTCACCTTTAATCAGATTTTGATCAGGTTAACATAATGGTTAAACAGCTTGGCCTTCACCAGGATCAGAGAATCTGATGTGCCAGAAGATCATTGGGATTCAGCTTTGCCTTCACCTTTTCTGTTTTGAAAGGGAACAGGTTCTGAGCATGGCTTAAATTTGGTGTTGTTTTTCTTTATTCTCATAGGTTAAATCTCAAGTAGCACCATGCTTCTGTGGTAAGCATCTGAGCAAGCTGGCCTTTCTTTTACCTCCTTACAGATTTCTAGTAACTCCATGGCACAGGAGGGGTTAGCTCTGAGCATTCACTGCACAGCCCAGGGTAATCCTAGCCAGGACAAGAATACTCAGGTACCACCTCTGCTATAATTCCCCAAGTTGGGCAGTTGCAGGTCTCTTCATGAGAGCAAAGCTTTCCAAAATTTGGTAGCCATGCCCCCCTTCGATTTGGGGATGGGAAATGAAAAACTCGTGTGCCAGTTTGATGTTGTCCTTATAACAGATAATTATAGGCTTTAGGAACAGAAAAGATGCCTGATTAAATGTCTCCAACCATCTGCTATTGCAAGACCATGAAGTAATCCTTGACCATTTTCATGTTAAGAGTTGCCACGATGATGTTCTCCCTCTGCTTATGCCACTCAGCTTGCCTAGAAAGCTCTCTCCTCTGCTCTAATTTACTGGCATCCTAACTCACCTTTGCTTTGTATTATTTTAAATAGCAGTGATTAAACCTTTATATCGATGCTGTTGTGGGGCTCGAAAGGCCCTGCTGTATAACACATCTATTTTGACTCCAGAAATATAAATGGAGGAGATCCTTATTTTCACATGTGGTTTCAGATCAGGTTCTTCTTCTTCTTGTTTGTGGTACAAAGGGAACAGACGAAAAGCCAGCTAAGCAAGCAGTTTTTAAAACCCCAGCACAGGCCACTGTGGCTGCTTGTCCCCCTGCTGCATTGGGGTCCCAGGGGAGGCATAAGAGCCTCAAGGGCCAGGCACAAGCTGCTTACATGGCACTGCCTCAGCTGGTTTAGGTGAGCCCAAAGGTAATTTTGTTGGTTTTGAAGCAATACCATTAGTCAAATAGACCTGAAAGCAGCAGAGGGCTGTAAGCCTGCTTTACACTGAGCACTGTTCTTACACAGTGAGTGTTGCTTCAAGCAACTCTTTACAGATCAGAAAGTATCCTGGTGCCAGGATCCTCCCTGCAATGGGCTGAGTTCCCAACTGCAGCCTAAACCAGTCCAAAAATGTGCCAGAAAACATAGGGAAGGGTTTCTACCTGAAGTCAGAGAAGAGGCAGAGAGAGCAGAGTCAGGCTGTAAGGAAGGACTAAAAGGGCACAGGAACAGCCAGGTACAAGTAAACATCTCTGGATGATGCACATCTCTGTGAGAAGGATTGGTGGTGGCATGTAAGGAAGGAAAAAGATCAGTGCTGCAATGCAGGAAGGTGGATATATGCCTTTTTAAGGGCATTTTTGTCCCATTGAACATTAATTGCTTCCCATGGATACAAAATGCTCTTTAAGTGATGAAAGGAGTGGCTGACAAGCAATGCTGTATTTAACAGATATCAGAGAATGCAATGTAGGTTAACTACCTTCCCTTACAATTTTTTTTTTCCCAAAGAGGTGAGCATCTTTTTTAGACAGAAACTAATCTCCAAACTCCTGTTGTCTACTTCAGTGAAAAGAGGAGCGAGAAAGGGAATGAAATGAGGTGGTGAGGAGACACCAGCAGGAGCCATGGGGACTTTTTTCCCCTGGCATCAAGGCATCAGGTTTTTTGCTTTGCTTCCCATGGACTTTCCTTTTTGGTTACCTTCAGAAGCACAAGCAATGCCAGGAACTGTCCACAGCTCCCTCCAGGGCTTTGAGCTTCCCAAGTAGTGTCCACAGCCGCTGCTCCTGCTGACACAGTTTATTTATATAGGCAGGAAGAAAGTACTGGTGTTTGCAGGAGGCAATGTATAGTGTAAACTACCTCTGTGAGGTTTTAAAAAGGTAAAACCACTCTGGTATTCCTGCCACTCTTGTAACTGAAGGATATCAGCCAGGTGAAGATCTTCCCAGAGAGTGGAAGAAGCAGCTTGGGAATGAAAAACCCACTGTTCCTGCAAAGTTGCATTTCCCCTACAACAGGGCACATGAAGTGTAGCATGTCCCCTTTCCAAAGCTGTTTTCCTCTAAATCAGTCTCTTCTAGTGGGAAGGGTGGGAAGGAAAGTATCAACCCATCAGTTGGGGTTTTCCATGCCAGTAGGGTCACATCAGCTTCTGAAGCCTTTGGGCACCCAAACCACAGAATGCGCTGGTGGTTATCAGCAAGTCTGTGCAGCAAAGCACTGCAGCAGGTGAGTGACAGGATGCAAATACCAGGGAGGCCTGCCCCTGTATCTGCTTCAGTGCCTTTTCAGCCACAACTTTCTGGTAAAGTGTAAAATGTTGGTCAGGGCACTCTGGAGATGGGTAAAACAAGGCGTGCTCATACCCCAACTCCTTTTATGTCCTAGTGCCTTGATGTGCATTTAGAAAATGCATCCAAATTTTGTCTTATATTATAGGATTTAGCTAAGAGACATTGAGCAGAGCATTGTAGAAGTGTCATTAAGAGAGCTTAGCAACAGGATATTCTATGATTCCAGATTCCAGGATGCCCTTATGCATATCCTGTGTGGGTATGTAAATATATGTGTGTGTGTGTGTGTGTGTGTCTGTGTGTCTGTGTGTGTCTGTGTGTGTGTGTGTGTGCACAAGCACAGAGTTTGCATATGTACACATCACAATAAAGTTTGAGGGTTTGCAGGTTTAAAACAACATGTTGGTACCAGCTGTGTAGCATGTTTCTATGCATTGCATCAGTGTTGCTGATTTTCTATGCAGAGACACACACAGACCCCATAAAAACTTGGCCCTCATTTTATGAAAACTTACCTGAGAATTACCAGCTTAGTATCCTAAAGTCAGGACTTTTAAGGTGACTGAAAAAAAAACATGTAAGAATTTTCAGTTTTGGTACACATTAAGCTTGTTGATATCAGAGTAAGTTTAGTCCACACAACCTTCCAGCATGAGTTACTTTTTTTTTTCTGTGAAACCCACTGACTACAAATACATTAGTCTGGCAGAGGTTAGAAAGCAATGATGTTTTATAAATTGGGCTCTATTTACAGGTAGTATTCCCATTTTTTCATTATTTGGACTAGGCAACTAACTGGTCCCAAGTTTTTCTTCATTAAAAGAAAAAGGAAAAAACCCTCCTTTTAATAGGTGTGTGCTTCACACTTTTCAAACTTCAATAGCATAGAATTTTTCATTTTGTCAAAAAGCTGATTTAATTTGCTGCTAGGTTAAATGTTAAAGGTTTCAGTTTTACATCCATGAATTCTCAAATTAAATTCAGTGCATTGCTTACATTTCTAGCTGCAGTGCATTTAGCCTAATTGCTTTGGTAAGTTGGGTGCTTAGTAACTCCTGCTTCTCTGAATTTTCATCTTTAAAGGCGAGCAAAATAAGCCTGAGGGCCACAGGTGGGCTAGACTGCTCTTTGGGATTCACCTGTGGGGTCTTTGGAGATCTCTTCCAGTCTGACTGCATCCTCACACCATATCTGATGAGGCTGTTCTGCTGACAAGGGAGGGCATTTAAACACCTGTAGGTTTTAGCTATTTAAGCCCAAATCAGTTTTGAAGCAACAAGAAAGGCTGAACAAAATGGTTCAGATTTCAGTCAGCTGTCAACTAAATGTGTGCACTGGGCCTTTAAGTATTTGGCCAGACACATCTTGATTGCCTGGCTTTTGTTTTCACCCTTGGAAAGTCAGCTGGATAATGCCCTGTAGCCAAAGTCTATTCTGTGATGCTCTAAGTGGGCTGGGGATGCAGGGTGGGGGGAGTGTGTTTGTGGGGAGCGGGGGACTAGGTGAAGGGAGAATTAACCAAAACCAGAATTATATTCATGTATTTCCAAATTTTTGTGAGCCAAGGCATTTACAGTCAATTTTCAATTTTCTTCCAATGTTAAATGTAAAAATCAAAGGGACATAAAATTATCCCAGCAATGCAATCTTTAAGGTGGGCTCTTTTTGGGAACAAATCACAATGCAAACGGAGGTGATGGAAACAGTCAAGGAAACTTCCACCAATGGCACCCTCAGAGGCAAGCCCTGAGTGTTTAGTTTTTTCCTCTTTACAGTATTTTTAAGGCTTTGAGTTCTCACGCAACATATATGTCATTAAATGGCTGATTCCTCTTTGCACACGTTGTTGCGATGGCCTGTGGCAACCTGAATTAATTGTTTCAGTAGTTGATGGTGGTTACTAGCCGTAATTATTATAATTTGCATTTATAAAAACTTCTTTCATCTAAGGATCTCGAAATGCTTTTGCACACATTTAATTAAGCTTCACAACATCCTGTGAGGTAAGTGTCAAGAGTGTTGTTATATCCATTTTTACACGGGTTTCTCCAAGAAAACAAGGTCAGTCTCTAATGTGACTGGTATTTGGTTCACATCACTTGCACAGGACAGGTAGCATGGCTGCAGGAATTAGGAGTGCTGATCTGGGTCACTTTGCATCTCCCACATAGCTCTTGCTGCTGCCACACCGTGTGGACAAACATGTAAGCCATGGCAAACACAGTCAGAGCAGCCTTAGCCCAGATTTCCCATCTGAGGTGGTCCTTTCCCTCCCAGGAGCGCTTGAGCAGCAGAAAAGTCTTGGAAAGAAAAAGAGATAAGCACCCAACACGATGCACAAATGAAAACCCACCTTGAAAAGATCTGTTCTTGCCACAATTTTCTACCTTAGCATTTAAGGCTCTCTGCAGTCTGCACACAGCAAGACTTGCCTGCTTTAGCCAAAGCCAAGAAAGCAGCTGCAGGCAATGTAAAGTCACCCTTTAGCAGCCACTCGCCTGCTCCAAAAGAGGCTGCACACACTTCACCTCCACCCCCTACCCGCCTTAGATCCAACCCCATGGGCAATCAGCAATTCTGAGACCTACTAAATCCTAGATTACCACTTGACAGATATTTAAAAGTGAGGATCAACCAAAGTAAAATAGACTCAGAACTTGGGGGACAGCAGTTTTCAAAAGCTCATTTCTTTTTCAAACATATGACTATGTTTAAATTGAACCTAGCTCTCTGTAAGGTCTGTTGATCACCATAATAGCCCTGAGGAAGATAGGTCTGCTTGCAAATTGGGTAAGGAGTCCTAGGCCATACCTTCATGAGTTCTTTACCATCCTCATCAATTTATGTTTACATAAATTGTTTACATGTGGCAATGACCAGATTAACTATTTGGAAAGAACTCTGCCTGTGGATGCGCTTATTCCAAAATAAAAGCCACTTTGCTTTTCTAAATTAAGTCCACTTACAGGTAGAGAGAGATTATTCTGAATAAGATGGAAAGTAATTTCATTCTCAAGTAGGCCATTGAGCAGAAATATTCTGAAATAATCTGTCAAATTTCTCATGTTGATGCTTTTTAAGGCACAGACAAAGTCACAGAGTTAACAACCAATTTTGTTTTCAATCCATTGTTTTCTTGGAGAGGGTGTGCCATTGTAAGGCAGGAGTCAGAGATTCCTTTCAGTTCCCCTGGGTCAATGTACAGGATTTATTCTGGTCCATGTCTCTCTTGTGGAGGAAGGAATTCCTGGCATCCAGAGGAGAAGGTCTGGCACAAGAACATACATCATTTTGTTTTACTTGATGCTGTCAACTTAACTTTAATCAGAAATGGGACAGTCATTGGCCCAAGCCTGAATTTTCACTGAAGCTTTCTTCTGCTTTTCTTCTCCTCCAAATTTGTTCATGCCTGCTATGGCACAGAAAAGAAAAATATGGCAGCAACCATACTTGACATACATGACAGAACACAATGCCATGGGAATCCTACCATCAGGCCTTCAGAGGGGTTTTTATTGCTGCTACCAGAAAGCTTTCAGAAACTTCAAATGCGTCTTTTTGGGGTATGTTTCTTAATTTGGAAGGGGGAGGTAAAAATTCTCCTTGTGCTATCTCATATTGCAGAAGCAGACTTGATGGGTACTACATTATCCTTTTTGGACCTCAATCACTCCCAAAGATTCAAGATGAACTCTGCCTGCCCAGGCACCAGAGTCAGTGCCCCAGGGAATTTCTTCATATCTAAGGGATATGCAGGATGTGTACTCACATGCCCTTGCTGCCTCTCAGCTCCAGCTGTAGATGCAGTTTTGCTTTAGGAACCTGTACCTCCAGTATTGCAATATCTTTTTCAGTCTCTGTCATCAAGAGTTTAAATACAGTTCAGATCAGTGTTAGTGGCCCAGCTCCAAATGAGGAGAATTGCTGCAATTCGTTATCTTGACAAATTAACTGGTCTGAGGCAATTCCTTTTTGAGGGAGATACAATTACCTAACTCTTGAACTCTAGCCTTGCTCCAATGCTATGGCATCGTTATGCACCTGCTCAAAAAGTGTGGATACTACTTACCCATCCATAAACACAATTCCTGCACTAGGAGCTGATTATAAAAAAAAAAAGGCTTTCTGAGGTGCCAAGGTGGCTGGTTGCACAGGGGAGGGAGGACAATATGGGGAACGCAGGGTCCTTGTCGCCAAACCACGAGAGAAGGGGCTGGCACAGAGAGTTTTATCAGAGAAACGCATCACCACTTGTCCCATCCTCTGTTTTGAGTCCAGCTTCCTGATCCAACGGAAGAAGGCGGCTTTCCTGCTCCCAATCCACCACATGGGAAAGAGTAGCCTATTCAGATCTAAACCAGATTTTTGGGGGGGGGGGGGGAAATCCAAGGTGTTTTCTCCCTGGGGTTTAGGCAAAAATTATTATTTCAGTAATTCAGTCTTTATATCACTGGTGGAAAATGGGTTGTCATCAGCATTCCACTCCTGATGTGGACAGGAGAGTACTCCTGGGAAAGCAGTGACCTCCAGCCTTGCCCTCACCTCCTGGCCTGGAGGACCAGCTCCCTTCTGCCTTTTCTACCAAGCAATGAAAATACATCCACAATTACACATTGTTCTTCCAAGCCAACGTGGGCAGATGCACTTCTCATCCTATTCCCTGTGGAAAGCAACTCCTTTTGCCCCTCAGCCATAGCTCACCTGTGGGCATCATCTTTCCTTGTAAAAGAGCTCCCAGATGCTGAAGGATATCCCTTAATCATGCATTTGAACCACTGCCTTTTGGAAACTGTTTAGAATAAAGCTGTCCGGCAGAAGGCTTGTGTTTGCCTAGAGCCTCTTTGTATGGACTTGGTGGCTGGGAGTTTCCTTGAGCTCCTCTTTGAACTCCAAGCCTTCAGCATCCAAAACATTTAACCCTCAATTTCTTTTCTGCTTTATCAGTTTGGCCAGCTTCCAGCTGGCAGCATTCATTTGCAGGCTCCCATTCTGCATCTCGTGTTTGCAGATTTGTCTTTTTCAATTAACCCCTTGAAATGGTTTTCTTCTCCCTGGAGCCTACCTGCCTCCGGTCTGGCCGGCACTTCTCCCTGCTCTGGATGCCTGAAGGGCAAGAAGCCAGGAGTGGAGGAGCTGGGTCCCTGAGCTGGAAGTGCCAAGCAGAGGGTGTGCCCCATGCACAGGCGTCACGGAGAGCAGCTGAAGGAACACGCAGGTTCGGCAGTGCCGGCTTTGCCCGTTGTGGGTTGGGGCTTGCAATGCCAGAGGCGCTTTTGCCTATGTGGAGTCTCTGGAGCATCACTTATGAATAATGAGACCTTCCCTGAATGCTTTCGCTGGGATGCTCGGAAGCACGCGCCCACATTTCCACTGCTGCAGCTTTCACCCCAAACAATGGGAATGTCTCTGCTCGTCAGCGGCTTTTCCACAGTTTTGTTTTAGAGCAGCTATTTCTACAGAGTCACCTAAAATTAAAAAAAAAAAAAAAAAAAGAAGAAAAGGAAAAAAAAAAAAAAGAACCAAAAAATGAAAAACAAAGACCGTGCCTAAAGCATCACTTACCAAACAAAGACACTGCCTAGTCACCAGGACTGTCCTCCCTCCTGTGCCTGCTGTAATTGCTGAGCAGCAGCAGCCCTAGGTTGCTCATCCTGGCACTCCAGCTGGTTCACAGGCATCCACAGGGAGGGGAGAACAACTCACCATTGCCAGGATTGCCTGGCAAACTTCACACGGGCTAGGAACCCCGATAACATCTAGAGGTGCACTATCTCTATTGCTGAGACACCAGTCAAGCCTTTGAAGTGAGACAGCCTGGAATTGAAACAAATCCTTGGTTGTTCAGTCTCTTCCAGCTGGAGACTCATCATGGCTTGGTACTACCACATCTGGGTCACCCTGTAAGGCACACCTTTTTTAAAAAAAAATAATTAATATTGGCACTGCTGGGGTAGTTCCTAAGAAACCTGACTACTTTAGTCTCCAGGGAGATATAAAATTAACTATTCAGGCAGTATAGTGGTTAGCTTAATTTTGTGTATGATTAGAGCAAATGAGTAGTAGAGATGGAAATCTCAGCCAATGGTAGTAAAGATAGCATTTCCATTTGCAGAAAGTTTTAATACCAGGTTTCACAGAGAGCTGCAGAAAACTGCTAAGTGAAGTGTAACTGTCTACACTACAAAAAAAACCAAGAACAAAACAAACAAACAAACAAAAAAACCCCACAAAAACAAAAAAAAAACCCAAAATGCTAAAAAAATTGATTGATTCTACTAGAAGTGATTGAAGTGCCTCATCTTCTCAGGCATCTAAATGTTAAACAACAGAACTGTGAGATATTCAGATTTAATTTCAGGAATAATCTTATCCAGCTCTCTAAACAGTAACAGCTGTTCTCCATGAGTTTTAGAAGTACTATAAAACCAATATTTTTACCAATTTGTATTTGTCAAATGCAAATATTTCAGCCTTGGGAATTTACAAAGCAACACAAAAATAATCTAAAATGAAAATTCATGGAAAACTAGCCCACAAGAAGCAAAGAAGTTTAGAGTTACATTTTTCTACACTCACAAATAAAGCTCTGTGGTTTCCCTACAAGAATATTTTGAAATGAAATAATTTTATTGGAACATGTTTATTTAGAAAGGTGTTTTCAGGAGAAAGCCAGAAAAAAGAGCTGACCATGCTCAAATCAGCAATGGAAGTTCCCACTGATTTGATACCAGGAGAATTTGATGCAGTGGCTTCAAAAATAGCTTAATGTAGTTTGAGAAAACTTGGGATAGCATTAAGCTACCACAACTTGATAATGTGTGAAATCATGCTCAATCTCATGCCTTTTTCAGCAGTTATTAGCCTTTAAAAAAATCCCTAAAGCCTCATAAAATCATGAGAGCTTGAATTCAACAGGTAAAAATAACCACTTAAATTAAAAAAAGAAACAAAAAGCTAAAAAACCCCAAGAGTTACTGCCTAACAAGAGGGGATATGAACTTATTTACATAGAATTAGCTATTCAACTAAAAAAAAAATTGAATTTGTTTAAAAGCTTAAAAGAAAAGAAGTGTGATTGTTAGTTAACTCTGCTGTTTTATAGCACTCACTTGAATTAACTATTTGCATTTCTTCAGATTTGTTTCTCTTGGAAAAATGTTACTCTTTACCTCTCTTTCTTTTAGTAAAACAGCCATGTGGCTGAAGTCTGTGTGGTTCGCTGGGAGTTCATTGGGATATATTTGCAATTCCTGAAGCAAGAGAATGATATTTTATCTTTAGAAGGAGCTACATTTTTTGAACTTATTGAATTTTTCAGAGATCAGCATGAAGAGTTCTGATTAAATGCTTGCTTCAGCGTTTTAAAGGCTTCTTGTGTCCCTGTTGCCTAAGGAGGTCGTACGAGGATTGCTCTGTAAACATCAGATTGTACAGAATTGGCTCTGAGCACCATGCCAGGCACACAAAGAGGAAGTCAAATGGCTTATCTCTCACTTATCAACCAGTTTATTTTTCACGCCCAAAAAAGGCTGCTACAAGAGCAGCTGCTACTTTGTAAATAATTTAATGGCTGCTGTTAAGTAGAGCTGTCAATTTTGCAAACAATATTAAAAGGAGATTTTCGTTTTACCATGGATTTGCACGTTTTGAAATGCATTTTTATCCCTGAAAGTCCAGTGCAGGATCCTGGAGAATGGGAACAGCTTCCGATTTGCAGACACAGATTCAAAAGAGAATAGATATGGTTAAATAATGACAGATGTGTGAGCAGGCAAGGTGTGATATCTCATCACCTGCAAGCATTACCTAGAGAGCATCCTGCTCATTAAGGCGTAGGAGAACTTTCAGTGGACTTGTAAAGAAAGATATTTGGCTCTTTCAGACAGGTGTGAGATGTAGCAATAGCAGTTACCACTGAATTCTGGAAATGTAGATATGCATTGTGTCATTGTATGGTTGGGATCCCAATATTGATCAAGACAAGTGGGATTTTTTAAAATAATTTTAGCACAAAAAGTTTGTATTATTACATCTGATAAGTTACTTTAATGATGAAACCACAACATTAGCACAATAACAACTCTCAGATTTTTGAAATTCAAATTCAGATTGAAATCCCCAGACCTTAGCATGTTAAGCAAATAATAGTTTAGAATTTAAACAGCCTTATTATGCAATAAGGCAAAGGAATATCTGCGATTGGCTGAATATAAAATCTTAAGTGAAACTTATGATCTCTCCAGTGCTAGTGCAAAGTCAGATCTCTCTCAAGCACCAAATCCTAGCCAGAGCCCTCATGATAAATGTGAGGACCACCACCCTCTCCCAGCTCTGTGGCATTGTTGCCAAAGTCCTTCCCTTTCTAATTGAAAGTGGGGTATGTTGCCTCTAGTTTGGGAAGAGCTGTGTTGTTTAAACAGTGTTCCTTGTGCATTTGTTCTTCCTGCTTTAGTACCTCTCACGGGGAGCAGAATCCATGTCCCACAACAAAAATATTTATTTCTTTACTCTATAGCTCATATCTGATGGTTTTGTGGCTATTAACCAGTCCTGGCATCCACACTGCAGCTGTATCCCCAGACCACGATAGGTTCAATGCTCATAACTTGAGGTCAGTTCAAGATATTTATTTTAGATATGAAAGTGCAAAGAAATCTATTTACACTCCTGTGGGTAAGAACCCTGATCTTCCCCTGGTTTTGTGCCTGCAGATGAGACTGCTCTGTTTTCCATGAGGCTCCCATGGATCCAGTAGCATTATTTAAGGTGTGCCTGTGCTACATCCACAGCATAAAATATCAGAGTCACTGGCCATGCTATAATTAATTGCTCATAGCATTCATATATTAGAAATATGGCACACAAGGACTCTATACATCCAAATTATAGCCCACTCCACATTAAAAAGCTGCTGGGTACCACCTGGAGCACGTGCATGTCACACTGAAGTGATTGGTGTGAGAACTGGGATTTACTCATCACTGGTTCTCAGCAGAGACAAGAAAACACAGATCAGTCGTGTGATGGAAAGAGATCAAGAAAAAGCTGACCCAATTCTGGTTTGTTTCTTTTCTCAATACGCACTTCCCTTTCATCATCTCTCAGGGTTTTATGTTCTGAAATGTTCCCACTCCTTGGAGCTGGGTTAGCCTCAGGAGAGGTGGCTCAGAAGAAGTCATGGACATCATATCTTGGTGAAAATTTGTAGCTTTAAGGGGTAAGTTGTGTAGGCCTTAGATGTTACTAAGTGGAAAAAGGGAAAAAAGAGAAAAGAAAAATGAATTACAGATGCTTGACTCACACCATATATCTGAGCTTTGACATTTTGCAAATTCAAAGATTTAACATTCTGTTCCTTCACAAGCTCTGGCCAAGTGAAGAGAGAGGCTCTTCAGGACCAAAGACTCATCTCCAGATGGGAGCACAGCAGTGAGAGCTGTGTCAAAGTTTATGGCACAAGACCTGCAGTGGATCTTGCCTAATTATTTTTTTTCCCATCAACAGGAATTTTGTCTAAGCCCTTTCCCAGAGCTCTTCATGGATATGAAAAGCAGCTTCTCACAAACCTTTATAAGTTCTCAATACTGTTCCTCTCCTTCTCTTGGCTTCTCATTCTGCAAGGCTCCAGGAAGAGATCTCCAGAGAAACCTCCCTTACTTCCCTGGATTTGAGTTTCTGAGATGTAAAGCATTGCCCGTACATTTGTTTTCTCCTCTGCTTTTATTTCTCTTTGGATTTTTTATTCAAGATAGAGGAGAAATTGCACCAGTGCTGGTTTAGCACCTTTATTTATTGTAGTGTGGTGTGTGTGTTTGAGGTGCGCTGCCTTCGACCGAGTTGGCCATTTTCAGCCATTCCCACATTGCTCCGCAGGTGGGAACCAGCAGCGCAAACAGCATCATCTACCTGGGAAAGCCAAACCTTGCCACACTTCACCCTCCCTCACACCACAGATGCCAGTAATATTTAGGTGTCATGAAGAGTAGGAATAGTCCACAGCAATCCCACGGTGCTGGATTTTTTGGATTCAGAGGTTCAGAGATGCTTACGAGGAGATTTTCCCTCCTAAGCCAGCGAGCATTCTGGGTCTCCAGATGAAATGTAAACCAACAGCGTGAGCAGGGTGTTACATCCTCCCCACTGCCCACAGTGCCACCATGGGTATTATGCAGATTAGCTTACACAGGATCCAAGAAGGCAGAGAACAAGGGGAGAAGAACAGGATTAGAAGGAGAAAAAATGCAAAAGGGTCTTATGATTTTGAGAAAAATCTTTTTAAAGTCTTTATCTGTAACAGGATTTTATTTTTCCTTAATCCAAACTCTGCTAGCCTGTGGTTTGATTAAATTTTTTATTTATTTAAGTCTCAGAATATGCGATTCCTCCTCTATATTTTTAAGTAGTTCAGATATTTTTAAACCATTTCCTTTACCACAGTGCTCAGACTGGAACTTGTGAATTGGATGCCCATGCTTCACCTACTGAAGCCTTCAGGTCTTGATTGTGAACCAAAATATTTTAGAACAGAGCTAGGGGAGCCTTTATTTTTAAAGGAAGGAGTTACACCTACTCCTCTGAGGAACTAGTCCAGTTGATAAGACTTTGATCCCTATGGCATCAGGGAAATGCTCATGCAGCAGCCAGCTGGACCTTCTGTAGCTGACAATTTAGAGAAGGCATTTCCTCCTTGCTAACTACAGCCAATACACAGTCTCTGTCTTTCAAAAACTCTTAGACCTGTTTCTTGTTGCTGGTCATTGGCTCCTTGGCCTCCTTTTCAAGGGAAAAGCCAAGGGTGAAAGCTGTGGAAGCATCTGGGTTTCCATTCAGTTTGGTCCCTTGCAAGAGAGGACACCGTTGTCCTTACCGGCATCCAAGGCAAACAGTTGGCAGCTTGGTTGGTACTTTCAGATGAAGTAAGTGTGATAACATATCCTGATTCGTCTTCACAGAACTTCTGGGGCAGTCAGATGAAGAGGACCCATCTTGTGAAGCTTTTGCTGACCAATCTCCAGAGCAGGGAGGAGGGTGCAACCTGCCTGCTCCCGGCCCTGCTGACAGACCACCAGCGTCCCACAGGTGAGTTCTGAATTGTTTCAAAATGTATGTTTGATATTCTGAACCTTCCTGACAACTGCAGTTGTTGTCTTCATCGTGATTGTAAGCACAATAAAACATGAGCACACTAAGAACTTAAGAAAAACCTGGAAGCCCAGAGGGCACTGCATAGACACAAAGAAATCTCCAGAAACATAGACAATTTGCAAGCTTTTAATACACACTCGCACAGCCATTTTCAAACTAAATCATCTGGGCAAAGGCAGCCTTGCTTGTTGAATGTGGAGAAAAGAGAAATGCAGCAATGGAAACGCAGCAAATGAACAGTTGCAGGTGGTGAACAGAACTTTTGAAAACCTGACATGATCTTTACACATTTCTGTAAGCACATCACTAGCCTGTAATCAAAATCCCTGGGAAGATCTTTTGAGAGTGCCCTTCTTCAGAAGCTGATTAAGACCTTGAACTTAGCTATGAGAGAAACAACAGTTCTGATAACTGGGATTTTTTTCCAATGCTTTCTTTGCTGGTGAACCTGCACACCACCTTGCAAGGGATAGGAAATTAAAAAGGAACAGCACTTCGGCAAAGATTCAAAAAGCATTTTTGTTATTTTCCTTTGTGCATTCTTGATAGAAAAGAAAAAAACAATTATTTGTTCCCTGTGAGTATATAAACTTATGTAGACTTATTTTTATTTTCTATGCCTACTGTCTGTAGGAATGCTTTTAGTAAATCTGGTGTGAGTATGACATTGAAGTTCCACATTGCATTCATCCCAGCTGTTTGTACATAACTGTGCTGAACACACAGTTCATGTGGGCAAAACACACATTTCCTTCTCTTTCTGGAAATCTGTATGTTAACTAGTTTTCTGGCTCCCCTCACATGGGGACTTTGAGCTTTTTCAGTGTTCAGTGTTAAATTCATTTTACCAACTGCACCCCATTAGTGAAGTATTTATTTTATGCATTGCCTACAACTTTTAGGATACGGGACACGCTCTAAAGCTTTCAGAGCTATCTAATGGGTTTGGAGATGGGCCTGACTTTAAAAATACTGTGCACAATTATTCCTTCTTAACTTTTGGGATGAAGATACCACTGTACTGATAGGGGCAAATTATAAAGACAGTCTCAATGCTGGAGGCTGGAGGCTCCAGAGGGCTCTCCAAGTGCTCCAATAAAAGGAGCTCCTTTAGCAGCGCACCAGAGCTGAGGCTGATCCCAACACGCCTCTGATCCCAAGGTATAAACACGCTGTCCTCCCTCCCTTCTGCTCACCTTTTCCCTTTCAGAGGTTGCTATGACTCACACATCTCTGGCAGTCCCACGTCTGCCTTCGTCAGGCGTCTCAGGAGAGAGGCTGAGAGCTCAACTTTGCCCCGACTCCTGGGCTCCCCACCTGACCATGTTTGCTTGCGCCTTCCCAGGTGGGTCACCATAAGTTGCTAAGCCTCAGGAGTGGATCCTTGTAATCACCAGAGCTGCATAAATGGCTGGGATTTCCCAAGGCTTTTGGTTGGAGAGCATAAAGCAAGCTCCCACCCATACACCAGCTCCTCCACCTGCAGACACCCAGAGATAGTGCTGATCTCCACCAGGAGAGGCCAGAGATTTTGGTGGCCGCTTACAATACTATGGAAGAAAACTTCTCACGGCTCTCCTGGCTGGCCACAGCTGCTTGAAGCCTGCCAACAAGAGTTTAGGTTTCGAAGGCACTCCCTGTGACAACACCAGCCAGCTGGGAAGGTCACCTGCTGAGGGACAGGTGACTCCAACAACTTCTCCCCTGTGCTTAAAAAAAGCCACAGATGGTTACAAGCACCCAGCTGTGGCTTGGTTTGCCTCCAGTTTCACAGAGCTGCTCTTCTACAATGCATCTGCTGTCAAGTCTGCATCAGACTTCTTCATGTGAAGAAATCTCTATAAAAAAGGAAGTTTTAGTGTTTGGACCCTACATAAATAGGGCTGTTCTCTGTTCTGCGGTCATTGCAGTGGTTCATCTCTCCGTCCCAGATACTCCAGCACTACCAGAGACTTCTGGGTTTGTAATTGGCTTCTTCTGGGTAGCAGTGGTTCTTCAAGTTCCTGTAAGAGACCACACCATGCCTTTGCAGTTGTTCAGCAAGAGTATCCAATAGATGTTCTTTCTTCTTTCAGAGTCTCTTGTTATCTGCCTTGGCTTTACATCTTTGTACCAGCTACTCACACCAATTACTACATTACTTCATTTCTAACACAAACACCCCTGTCAGTCCCAGATACTCTCTCAAATCTGCATTTCACTCAGCTTTCTGGAAGCTCATCTCCAGCACATTTTTCTTTCTTCCTTGTATTTCAGCTCTCGGGACAGCTGAGGCATATCTCATGAGTTACATCTAGGCAGAAGTTGCAAGCAAGGCCCCTGTGAAGACTAGCAGAAGACACATTTCATTTGCCTAATAAACCTTGTTTCTGATGCCCTTCAGGGAGTCTGACACCTCCATATGTGTTACTGAAGCCCAGTTTTCAGGCTGTGTGATTAAAAAAATCACTTCAACTAACTCTTCACATCATCATCTCCTTTGCTTAACCAGGAAAGCCATAATCTGGGATGAAGACAGGGACAGAAAATGGAAGAAAAGGCTAGAAACAACATAATCATTCATAAAACAATCTCAAGGGTTTCTTTCTCTAAGAACTTATTCTTGATTTAACTCCATGATGTTTTATGGAAGCAGCAGTGGTGTTGCTGCCAGTGGAGAGCTGTTGTCAGCTTTCTGAGCCATACACACAGAGACACAAAGTTATGGGCAGTAAAGATTTCAGGACAACATTCCAGAAAGGAGAATTTCATTTGCTGCCTGATTTCTTTAACATAAAATAACAGTTAAACACCACCAACAATGCACAGTCCAGTGAATAATTTTATAAGATAAAGATCTCACCTCTGGCTTACATTTGGCATTGACCATTGCCTTCTCTCTTTCCAAGTGCCAGCTATGTTTTAGCCTGGAAGTTCATGTCCTCCCATTATTCTTATTATCTGTTTATGAAAACATTTTGATCAGCATAACCCTGCAGCAGAAGCCTGTACTTGAGGAGAATATTTTGGATGCTGTTGTTCAGAGGGCCAAGGTAGCATGCTGATTCCCTCAGCCACACAAAGGAGCTGATCAGCTGCCTGTGAGACTGCTTATTTCTGGGTGAGTCAACCAGTGAGTGCCTGTGACCATGTCAGAGTCTGGCACCAGAGTCACACAGAGCTGTGACTGCACTCACGCCTCTGCCACTGCTACTTGATAGCTGCAGTGTGGGTTTCCTCCCCATCAGTGTGTCATCCTCTTTCCTTACCATAATGTGTTGTGGGCTTAAATATCTTCCACTTGTTGGCAGTGTCAGGATGTATTTGAAACTACGTTGGAGGGGTTTTTCACTCATTATCCATCTACCTAGTCCCCATCCCCCAAACCAGAACTACTCCCATTTTAATTAGGCTATCTATTATTTTAATACAAGTTATTAAGATAGAAGGCAAAAGCGTTTATCATCACAGTGATTTTTATCATAAAACTTTATTGTTTGTTATGTTCTTAAACATACACACATTCCTACTTCTTTACAAAGTTTTTATTTAAGCTCATGTCTGTATATTTTGAACTGGTAGCATCACTGGCCAAAACTTAGGAAGTTCTAACAGCATCTTTCAGACCTGTATGTCGATTATTAGATCAGCATAGAGGGAGGGAATTATAGCTATCCCACAGCATCCCCTTTTCTGTGTCACATAAAAAACAACATTAAATTGATTTCTTACTCCTACTTGACTGTTCTGTGCAATTCAGGTAAGAATTCATCACTGCTATGGCTTCCACCTTTTTCAAAAGTCCTTTTTAACCAGGAAGCAAATCAAATCTTAAAATAGCAGGAAGATAGATTGAGGAATAACGTCTGCCAGGTCCAGGTGTAATCCTAACAGCTGCTCTATCTGCCTGAGCAGTTTTCAGTTCCAAATTAACTCTATTAATAGGTGTGATGCAGGGATGTGGCAATGTAGCAGAGGAAATTCATGTCAGAAGTGGGACCCAGCAGCTCAGCTGGATCCAGTGCTGTTCCTGCCTGGTTGCTGCAGCCTTCCCTCTCTTTCCCTCTCTTCCTTCTCTTCCTTCTCATTCTTCACCACTGCTCAGCCCAGGAGCTTCATGTGCCTTGAGAATGCAACAGCAGGCAGATATAGATGGCTTTGTGCAAAGTTGCACTCTCAATTTCTACATCTATAAAACTGAGATAATACATTACCAAATTCAGAGGGGCAAATTAATCAGTCAGTGTGCATACTGCACCTTGAAAATACAAAATTAACTCTTCTTAGCCCATAAGTGCTCAAGATGCATCAAGGTGTGCTCCATGGCCTCTTGATTCCAGACAAAGGTCCTCTTGATTAAATTAGGTTGCTAATGTATTAATGCATTAGCACACTTGAAGAAAGAAAAGTTTGAAAAAGCAATTTGGCTTCATCACATGAACGGCGTGTATGCTTAATGGAAATTTTTCCAGCATTCACAAAACAAAGAAAAATCAATAAAATGTCTGCCAACTGTTCCACTGAAAACATTTTATAATCTATAGCACCGAGACTCCTGAGCCAAGATAAACCAGCATTGCTGACAGAAAATACTGACAATTATTTTACATTGATTCAACTTGGCCCAGCCCAGACTGACCTTGTTTATTCATCTCAGTCTCTTAATTCATATTAACTTGGCATCAAAATGGGACATGTGGCATGTGTGCTGAAGACCCATTTCTGTATCTTACACTCAGATAAATGTAGTACATTGAGTACTTCCAGTGCCTTGAGCTCTTAGGTAGATTTATATGCATTAGACTGAACTGGTTAAGTTCCTTTTATCCCTGCTGGGCTTTTCATGTCTGTTGACTGTAAAACTAGAAGCTCAGTAGAGGTAACATCTTCTTCTAAGCCTTTGGATATACATGAAATCCTCCAGTACTGGTCAATTTTAAAGACACATCCAAAGAGGATGGAGGGTTTTAAGCTCTTTTAAAATATAAAAATAGAAGGGTTATGGCAATTTGGCAGCCAAAAAAGCAATTTGCAGGTCTCGGCAGAATCCGAGGCTGTGTGTAAGAAAGCTGATCAAGACACTACGGAGGAGATAATGGGGTCGAAGAGCAGAAGAATCCCCCTGCTTTTGCAACCAGCATAATCTGGTCTCCAATGAAGTTTCTTAGTTTCTTATACTGAACCAATAAAGCTTAGTGTGATGGGAGAGTTGCATTACTGCAGCTTAAAACTGTCTCGAGAAAGCTGATGAGGAGAGGTGATTTTAGTTGCTTTACATGTGCCCAGCTGCTTGCATAGCTGTCTTCCGGCTGGTAGTGGGAAAACAAAGGCACAGGGAAAATCTCAGCTTTTTCTTTAATTATTTATGTTCTTAGCAGTAATAAAGGGCTTTTTATGCCTGGAATGTATTATTTGTATTATCAAAGCTGAGTAAGGTTTTGCACTGTGGCAGTGAAGAAATTGGGTGCTGCACAAAAGCATTTTTATTCTCAGAGTTACACCGCTGTCGTACCTGAAAGCCACCCTTGAGTAAAACACTACTTGGGTTAGACTTGACTGCATCCACAGAGGAGGAAAAGCTACCCAAACAATGAGAATCCTCCCAAAAGAGTTCCCAGTTGGCCTGGCATTGGATGTTTAGTTTATTTTCTCTACTTGACTCATTCTTGATGAAAGCAATGCTCCCTTGGACTTCACCAAGCACTTGGCAGGTTGTGGATGGCAGGACGAGCGGTGAGTCAGCAAGCCAAGATGGCACAATGTGGCCCCCAGGTTTCCAGGTTTCCAGTTCAACAGCACTGGGAATGGATTGCATTTCCACATGCCTGTGTAAGCAGAGATTAATGATGACTGAAGAAACTAAAACTAGCAAAACCCAAAAAAAAACCTACAAAAAAAAACAACCCAAAAAAACCAAGCCAAAACAAACAAAAAACAGAACAAAAAAAATCCATCTGCCTTTTCCATAGCACATAGCTGATGCTTTCCTCCCTGCACCTCCTTCACAACTTGGATTTCAGTGATGAAAGTGGTGTAGGGACAAAAATTTCAGAAAATCAGTGCTGTATTTTGGGTCTGATACCCTCCTCTCCTGGCATCTGCCCAAATTCCTCCGTGCAGGGCTGCCAGCAGTGCCTGGTGCCTGCTATGTGTGTTGCACATCCCCAGCCTGTCCTGCTTAACAAAACTGTAATTACTCAAAAAACCACCAGCTTTATACCTCATCTTTGAATGACAGGACAGTGCTGGAGGGACTGCATGGCCAAATGAGCGATCCTAGTGACACTCAGTCAACAAAACTACTGGCATATGATAGAAAGGAGCTGCAGTTTGTAGCCAGGAAATTACACAGGCTGCTGTATACTTGAAAAGATAGAAAACAAACAGAAGAGCTTTGCTCTGCTCTGCAGTGTCTCCCCAGCTCTCAGTCATTTCTCCCTCCCTTTCAATCACTTCTGTTTTGTTTTCCAAGACCCACCAGCCGCAGACAGGCAGAGGACACTGTGCCTGGAGCGGATTGCCACACCACCTCCCTGATCAAGAAAACCTTTTCCAGCAGCCAGGAAGGTAAGTGAACAAGTCTCTTTTAAATATGCACAGGGGGATGAAGCTAGAGATATTGGTAATTTATATATTGAAAATTTATTTGGGTCCAGGAGAAAAAATAAGGCATTGCAGCGCGAGCTTGGTTTGTGCGTTCCTAGCAGGGAAAGGCAGGAGGACTCAGATACTAGCTCATGGAAAGCAGAATAAGTCAACCAATCACCTGAATCTCCTTATCTTGCAGCAGTATCCCTGATTTAACACAAACAAGCAGGGTTTGTTACTCCCAGCTGTTGTGGCTCTGTTGCTCTGTGCAGGAGCCAGCAGCAGCAGAGCCTCCCCGCTTCCATGGCTGGGGAAGCAGCAGCGCACGCGGTTCCTGCGGGGCTCTGGAGGAAGCGAAGGCGGCTGCCTTGCTTTGGCAGCACTTGGCATTGCCATCACATCAGAGCCCAGGGAGTGCAGCAGTCCAGCAGAGGAGCAGTCTAGCACAAGAAGCTCATGATTAAAGAGCTGTCCCGTGAAGGCAGCCAGGCAGGGATAGATCAGAGTGTTTGCACAAGGGGCGAGACAAGGATTTTTGTCTCCTGCCCTGTCCGGGTGTCCCATGGCTGTACTGACAGGCAGGTAGGAACGGAGCCAGTCTCCAGACACGGGGAGGCCGGGTGGTTCCTATAGCCACAGCTGAAAGGGATCATTTCAAACAAGCCAGTTATGGATACACTTCCACCTTGCACTAAAGCTGAACCAGCAGCTTGCCACCACCACAGTGGGATAGTCCTGCTTCCCACACTCTCAGGACGGTGCAGGGAGCTGACGGCACATTAACCCAACCCAAAAAAGCTGTTAAAAAATTTTCTTTCCCGCGGGCTTTTGTCCATCCCATGAACCATCCAGGGCACCACAATGTGCCCTGTGTGGGGATCAGAAGGCACCACAGACAGCACCAAGCAAGGGGCAGAAGGACACTGCCTGCTGCAGGACTTCTTTTTGATGTTGGCAGCTGTTAACTGGGCTCAAGCTGTAACAGGAAGCCTCAGCCTGAAGCAGCTCCTGCAGCAACCTGGCAGCACACAGCTCTCCCAAGACAGGAGGTGAGCACTCAGGCAGGCAGCCCGTGCTGAGCCCCACCACCCCAGGGCTCCCCCACTGCAGGGAGAGGTGTCCTGCAGCCAGGACTGTCCCAGACTGCCCATCCCAGTCCTGCTGCAGCTCTCCACCGAGCTGGGAGTACATGGGATCCCTGATCTGCTGGTGGCCTTGCATCTCCACACTGCCTCATCCACAAAAATCATGGTTGCTTTAACTTGTTGTGGTGTTTGAGGGAATATACATATCCTACGTATATAGACTTGTATAAGCAATATATTAAGTATTTTAATTCATCCATTGAATAACATGATATGAAATCGCTTTGTTTTATCAAAAAAGTGGAAGTTACCTAATACCTCTGTTTGTTTGGGTTTTTCAGTGAGTTAAATGGACTGTAAATAACATAGTGGGTGTTTTTGTTGTTTGGTTTTTTTTTTAAGGAAATATGAGAGCCGTTCCTTCAGAGCAGGTAACCCATTTCTGATTTATTATTTTATTTCTGCTTATTATTATTTACTCTAGTTTGAAGCTTCCTGAAACTCCCCAAGCCTGTCCCTGCAAGCTGTCTGCCTGCAGGGCTCTTGCTGGAATTGGTAGAAATGCTCCCATACGGTTCTGCTAGAGTAGAGCTTCACCTGCTGCTTTGTACTGAGCACAGCACATGAAAGTCTCATCCTCCATCCACGTTTATCTTACATGAGCTAACCAGCACTCAGATTGGCACTTCCAAGAGGAAGATTGCTGAGAAAAGGAGTGAGATGCTACCCCATGGTTTCATTATAACTCGGATTTAACTGCAAGGTGCTGCCAGTAGAGGTGGTCCATCCCTTCCCACACTGCCGGCCTCCAGGCCCCTGTCCCCTCTCCCACACTGGCTCCCACCTCCAGCCTGCAGGAAACTCACTGAGGGGAGAGGAGGAGACTTCCATGTGGGCAGGAAAACCTACCCTGCCCCTCCTGTCCTTCATCTGCCATGGGGACATTCCCTCCTGGCCTGGTTTGGGATCCTGGGTGGCTGGGAGTCAGTGGGGTGCAGACAGAGTGCAGATATAGGGCGAGCCTCTCTCCAGAGCTGATGAGTCAGCAGCACGCAGCACAAACGCGCTTCCTCAGCTCTACTTTGAAGGAAAAACTAAAGTAAAATACAACAAATTATAAATCTCATGGCAGCAAGGATGAAGGCACAAGAGTGCCTGTGTTTTATCCTCCTCCCAATTACAATTCCTGTTTAAACTTCTATTTTTGAGGCCAAAGTATTCAGTGTTTGGCCTCAGTGCAAACAGATCATTAAAAAAAAAAAAAAAAGAAAGGGAACACTTCAACCTCCCAGCAGAGCAGGATGGCACTTATTTATTTCTTTCATTACAAAACCAGCCTGTGCCAAGTAAAATTGTGCTCTAAGAGCTGTTCTACCAGTCCTGAAGCACTGAGGAAGAACACACAGCGGCCCCACCTCTGCAGCTTCCTGCAGGCCCCTGTGCATTTGCACTGGGTGGAGGATGGGCACCAGGTGCCAGGGTTCACCACGTCAGGGTCACACCAGAGGGAAATCCTCATCCCACAGGACCTCTTCATTGGCCTTTGGATGATTTTGGTGGCCTCAGAACACAGAGTGAAGTAAAGCACAGCAGCAGTGGTGGTCTGGAGACATTGGTGGGATCCCTGGGTTTGCAGCTGGGTTAGCCAGCAGTTAACTGTTCCTTCCCCAAGCCCTGTGGAAGATCTCCTTTCCTTCACATAAGAAGCTGAATTAATAAACTGAGAAGTTAATGTGAACTCTCTGGACTATAACAATGAAATCCACAAGCCCAAACACTCAGACTGTGTAAGGAGAGTGATGCACAGAGAGAGCTTTGCCATCACATCGTTGAGGACTTACCCAAGGGAGTGGTTAAAGTGTTCTTTGGTTCCAAAAAGTTATCTCAACTGAGTGGTCACCATGTCTAAAAGCTGGTGGGTCAAAGTGTGACCTCTGTGACCTGGGAGTAGGTGTTTGGATTTCAGCACACATCACAGAACTGCTTGTGCACAGGAAAATGGGGCACTTCCATCTGTGCTGCTCTGGACCCAGAGAAGGGAGGCAGCAGCTGTGGGTGGCAGAGGAAGATGGCTGGCAGGGTAAGGGGAGCCTGTAATGCTCACCAAGGTTTTTGGAGAAGAGCAGCATCCATGTAACACTAACTTTATGCTTCTGAGAAAACCTTTCCATCAACATTTTGTCCTGACTTTTAATGGCTTGTGGAAATTCAAAAGTCCTGCAGCAGCTGAGTACCAGCACAGGAACCAGCACACAGCAAATCAGAGCAGATCCTTCTAGCTGGCCTGACCTGTGGCTTTTGTTCAACCCATCCCAAATCCAGCCCAAACCCACCATCAGCAGCTCTTCCCCTGGACACCACCCCCAGCCTGCTGCATGGTGGACAACCCATTCCTGCGGTCCCACTTTCATCCCCCTGCTTCCCCAGGCTGGCGTCCCCCTGACACCACTTCCCGCATGTTGCTTCAGCGGGAGCTCACACAATACTGGGCTTGGTGCCACCCAAGGGGAGCACACCCAAAACCCGGCCCTTCTTGCACAGGCAATTCTGCAGGAAGATCCTTGCAGCTGTGAGCTGGAGGATTTGCTTTGCCCTCCTTTGCCAGTTTGTTGGGGGAAAGCTGGAGCCAGAGATGACCTATTCCCAGCGCAAATGGCCACTGAGGCCTTAGCAGAGATGGATCTGACAAGGGCCTGTCCTCTGTAGGTGCATCACAGCATGTGAACTCCTCACTCGCTGCTGCTCTCAGCTATGAGGAAGCTTCTCCTCCCTGAAACTGTAGAAATCGTGCAACAAACTGTTCCCAGTGACCTGCCAGAGCAACTGGTTGTCACACAGCCAAGCAGTGCTCAAGCTGTTGAACAAGATTTGTTTTCTGGAGGAAAGCATTAGAAGTGTCTCAGAGGCAAGGCTGTGCTACCATGGGGGTCACCTGTGTCCCTCCAGCACCAGCACGGGTCACCCGTGTCCTGCCTGTAGCTCCATGGTGTGAGGGTGACGGTGGGCAAGAGCTGCTGAGGTGTTCTCAGCTGGCAGTAGGACAAATGCAGTCTATGTGGCTTTGCCAGACTGTTTTTGGGCTGGCCAGAGCATCCCACCACTGAGCACAAAGGTGGGGATGAAGACAGATGGTGGAGGGATGAGGATAAGCTGTGGCTTTCCTTGCCCTGTGCATGGCTTGCGTGGGTATGGCTCCTCAGGTGACATGGTTGAAACAAATGAGGAGTGAGAATCCCATCCACAATATTTGGAACAGCCAGGATGTGGTGTTCATGTTCCATCCTGGAGGTGAGATTAGGGTGGCCTGGAGGACCGTGCTGCTTGAGACCCAGCCCAGCCCTGCTGCTCTGAGCAGGGTGGTCCCAGAGGTCCCTCCTGGTCTGTGTTCTTCTGGGATTTGGTAATCTTGAGCAACTGTGTAGGTTGGTTCAGAGTTTCCATGTAGCAGCACCCAGACTTGGATCAGTGAAATCAAGGCTCCAAACACCTTGGTCTCCTACCTTGGTACAAACAAGACCCTTTGGAAAATGTAAATCTCAGCTGCTCTCTCGTTCCTGGACCAGAGACTGATCTTCCACCAGACAATTCAAGATACTGAAGCCAATGGCTCCTCATGGCTACCAGGTGATAATTTTAATGTATTATCACTCAGCTGAGTACCTGTCAGCCAGAATGGTTTTGTATTATGCTGTTCAAGGGAAACAAGGCATTCCCAGGGAAAAGGAATGGTACCTATGGATCCTAGCAACAGGCATGCCCTTCCACTTAGTCATTCCTGCGGCCTGGAACCAGGCAGTCTTCATCTGAATAAAAAAGGTGTTTAAAATAATTTCCTGGGGCTCCTTCATTTATTCTCCTCTCTCCCACTCTTGTCCTTTCCCACCTTCATCATGCCCTTGAGAATAATCCCAGGAGAAAAAGCGTAGCCTCCTGGGAGCAATACAGCAGCGCGGGGAAGAGGTTTCTCTGTATTTCCCACTCCAGGAGAGTAGAAGGATCCTCTGTTCTGCCTCAGACCTGTGGAGACAGAGCAAACCACTGCCTCCATCCTGCTATCCCTGCAGGTCCGAGATGACTTAGTGGCTTTTCAATTACAGGGTGTGCCTTCCCATACCTCTCCTCCCTTCGCCTGCCGGAGCAGGACCACATCATTACCATGAAAAGCCCCACGATCTGAACTCTCCAGGGCACAAGTAGATGCTCTCCTGTCAGGATATTCATGTTTTCCTTCTCTGGAGGACTAGCAGCTCATTATCATAGGGAGCAGCGCTGCAGTGCTGGCTGCCCCTGTTCCTGGACAGCCCTCTTCCTGCACAATGAAAATCAACTCTCATCAAATTGTTACAGCATGTTTTATTGCCGGGGTGCTACAGCTGAAAAGATGCAGATATCAGAGGAGGATTCCAGTCATTACCACTCTTCAGCCTTTGATTAACATTAAATACCTCTACAAGCTTCATGCCACATCACAGGCTTCCCACACGACACCGCCAGGTCAGCTTTAGTGTGACCAGAGAGGTTTGCAAATAGGATTTTTTAAAAAGTATTTTTTAAAAAACCAAGTAGGTAGGTCTGCAGGGCTGGGTTCTTGTTCACGTCTCCCCAGACAGAGGCACAAATTACAAATCACAAATGCAGCTCAGATACCTACCTGATGCACTCTGGACCCTGCACCTTGAGGAATGAGGACCTACCCAAACAACCTTGAACTCTTACTTGGCCAGACATGGTGTGGGGTCTTTTTCCAGACTGCATTCACATGCCCACCTACTCTCTTAACCCCCAGAGCAACCACCAGCAGAAACCCCTCTGCATAAGGCCCTGACACAGCTCTAGGGACAAATGAGCCATCCCTTCCTTACCTTCAGCCACTGATGCTCCTCAGGGCTTCACTGAAAAAAAAAATCGTATTTTTTGAAGCCTGCAGCAAGTGTCATTCAGAGAGCAAGGAGAGCCCACAGAAATCTTGAAGCCACCCAAAACCCAAGACACATACACACAGCCCCACCATGAGGGCTGCTACCAAGGAAGGCACCTCATAACCTCCTTGAAGAGAGAGGTGCCTTACTAAGCAGAAGTCTCAGTGGTGAGGCTGTGCTTCACATTTCCACACTGGAATAACCTAGTGGGGTCTGGGATGCAAGCACTGGTTCAGGTGGGACATCAGGGACACCTTCATATCATCTTCAAAACACCTCTGGGGATTTTCAAGGAGTTGTATTTTGTCAGGGCTACCTCTCACCATCTCCCTGCAAGGGAAGAGCCAAGCCATGGGCTGGAAGCTCAGTGTCCATACACAGCTTGTTTGGAGCTGTTGCTGTTTTGCTGTTCCCTCCAAGCTGAGGTAGGGAAGTCGTGGAGGGAATGCAGTTTTAGAGGGAGATCTCTATCTCTGTGGTGAAGTGCACATGCCATGAGATGGAGCTGCTGCTCTGGTAAAGGTTCCTTGTGAAGCTTCAAGAGTTAGGAGATTTTCTTTTTTTTTTCATCTTTCCTGAAGTCAAGGAGCCAGGGAGTCACTGACATGAGCCCTGTCCATCCTCACCAGTGCTCCCACAGCCTTGACACAGCCCTGACAGCCATCTTCTGGGGCCAAGCTCACCCCCTCTTCCCACGCCAGCCAGTGTGTTTTGCCCTCTGAGACAGGACAAACACACGTTTCCCTTTGTTTCCAGCTCCACACCTAGTTTTTTTCTTTGCATCATGAAGAGCTGGCTACTCATCTGTAATTCAAAAGAAAGCAATGACTCACTAGACTACAT
Organism: Pseudopodoces humilis; assembly: GCF_049639895.1. Lineage (NCBI taxonomy): Eukaryota > Metazoa > Chordata > Aves > Passeriformes > Paridae > Pseudopodoces > Pseudopodoces humilis. Next base: position 9,827,457 of record NC_142202.1, read on the forward strand.
CGCTTTCCAAGGCAAAGCATTTCATGCATTTCGCAGGCACGCTAGCCCAGGTTATGAAATAACCTCTGCTGGTGGCATACATTCTCCCCATCACCATGTCCTTTGCAAAACCAGAGGGCTCAGGCTTCCACCCTGCACAGGCACAGAATGCAGGACAAGGATTTGTGCTTAAATCGTGCATTTGCATTGTGTGAGGAATGCAAAATGCCATCCCCACTTTAAAACCTGGCTGGCCACAGGCTGGCATTAACCCAGCCTAATTAAAGGTAACAAAAACCTAAAGTTTCTCTTTTGCCAATAAGCTTCCAAGCACCAGGTGAGTCTCAAAGGCAGGTGGAGCCACAGCTGCCAACCCCTCACATCCCAGGGGACACCATGCAATGCACGGTCCCTGGAGCTGCAGCCCCTGGTTTTCCCAAGAACAGCAGGGGAAGGGGGGTGTGAAGTGGCTTAAAAACAGATGAGAAATGCCTTACCTTGAATGATAAGCCAGTCTTCACCATTTGGGGCTATATCCTTCATTCCCAGGCCAAAGTGGGACAGTGTCTACAATTGTCTCTTCTCCCTGGGTCGGGTGGTATTTTGATACCTGTGTTTCCATCCCCCTGTGCCTCTCCCTGCAGCCTGCCTGATCCTGCCTGTCTTTCCCCCTCAGGAGACTGGAGACAGCGGGTCTCTCCAAATTGTGCACTTTGGGCTGGTGTGACTGAGCTGCCAAAGCAGAGAAGAGGAAACCTCACCAAGGTGGTGAAGTTCACGGGAAGTCCTTCGGCGAACTTCCAGCCAGCCTTGGATCTGACCACCGGCAGATGACAAAACACCAGGCTTAGAAAATATCCTGTTCTTAGACCTCCAAATTATTTCTGAGTTCATATTGATATGTCCATGCACAAAGTGCCCTGTGTTTGCTTGTGGAGGGCAACTTGGTGACATTTTCATCAAAGACGTCAAAAATAGCGAGTAATCGCCGATCCCCATTTACTGTACCAACTCAATGCTGAAAAATTTGGTGGGGTGTCTTGGATGAATCCATAAGCTTTTCAGGAGAAAGTCTGTAATTCTCTATGCATTATATGTTTTTACAATCTTCACTTGGAAGCAGATTTGAATTTCCACTTAAGGCTCTGAAAACCGTCCTATTGAGATACCAGCAGATAAGATCTTCACTCAGGATACCTCTGTGAAAGAGCAGCCTTTCACAGTTAGCAGCATTTTTCAAAGAATGCTCTCAATTTTCATATCTAGATATATCATCTTAGTTGAATAACCATTATTTTGCCTTGAAAAAAAGATGCAGAGCCTCTTAAGCATCATTCCATTGGAGTCCAGATTTTAATCTGCCTCCTCTAACCACAAAGAGAAAATGCACTGAGAAGGGAACCTGTGCCAGCCCTCTCTATTTTTTTTCTGGCAGTGAAGAGGAGCGAGCATCATCGTGGGTCCTCCTCCCACCACCTGATGGAGCGCAGAGTGTACAGACACAGATATTTTGAGCTCTGTCATAGGCACATATGTGGGTTAATCTTGAGCCTTCTGGGGAGCACTGGGTGGTCGAGACGCAAAGCCGGAGAGCTTCTTGAATTTGGTTTTATGCGGTGAACAAATCTGTACAATGGACTGAGAATGAAATGTAAAAAACCCCAAAACCCACAAGCCATTAGAAGTGTTTCATTAACAGAAATTCTTCTTTTACACAAATAAAATATTTACGGTCCATTTTCCCCTTATGAGTCACAATTCTGCTGCCTGATGGGTGATTTTGGCTGCACTGTTTCGGCACTCCATCCCAACCTACACCTTTCCACACTTGTATTCGAAAGAGACACTTTGGTTTGAGGTTTGAAGGGAGACAAGGGTTTGCAGCCCGTAGGGTTTTGTACGCTCAACATGGAGAAACAAATAAAGAGAGCAGCTGCTGCCTCGCCTCCCCACGCAGAGCCGAGGCAGTGAGGGCTGAGCTTGCAGAGGAGCATGCCTTTAATGTCCCACGGATTGAAATTGAATTTCTGGAAAAGGCAGGGCACGGCGCTGGACCGCGGTGATGGGGGGCTTGTTCTGCCTAAGAGGCTGCGACACATTGCCTTGCCATACAGCTATTTTGCTGAATTGCAGCCATATTTCTGTCAGTACAAGTGATGGTCTATATGAGGGATTAATCTGACACCAGACAGTGATTCTTAATCCTTCAGTATATCATAATCTATTTACTTTGCATGCTAAGAGGATTTCAGCTTAAAAATATACAGGAAGTGATACTAGAAATGTACATAAGGTCCAGAATGCTGTTTCCTAAAATTGTAGTTTTTCATAAAAAAATATCCCCACATGGTTTTCTTGGAAAAGTCCTGTCTGTCCAGGAAAAAAAAATAAATTAAAAAGTGTTGAATAGGGATTTAAGTGGAAATAGGCAGATGTTTCCCTTTAGGCTTCAACCCTGTGACCATTTTCACCCTCCTCCTTCCCCACAGCATTTTGTGCTCAGCAGTGGCAGTTCGACATGAAAGGAGAGCTCTCCAGTACAGCAGCTTCCTCAGATGGGAGGTTCACCTGCAGACTTTTCACTGACAAAATCAAAACCAGGTTTGGAACCAACATGGGATTTTATGTGCATTAATTGCTGCTCAAAGTGTATGAATTAGCAGCGACTGGCTAACACGGAGGTCAGCGCAGGGAAAACCACAAACCAGTGGTTCCTTATTCAGCTGTAATCACCTGTTTTCTCTGCTCCCTGCCAGGAAGGCTGCCTACAAAATAACTGTAATAAGTCGTGTTAGTGGGCACAACTTCTGAAACTTACAACAGGATTTTTAGCCATAATTCTTCAATAATTTAAGTCATGCTCGGCCGTAATGGTTTGGGCTCCCAAAGCACCTCCTGCACCCAAAAGAGGAGTTGGCCACCCCAGCTGGCAGCAAACTTGTCCAGCCTCTGCCCACTAAAGGTGTTCCCATCACCACCTGTCCCAGCTCCCTGCCACACTCAGGGGTTCTACAGCAGAGCAGGGACACGACTCAGGGCGGAGCAAATAGGTCATGGATTATTCCAGGTCTGTGAAAGCACCAGCATAAAAGGTAAGGGCAGCCCAAGCTGGGGAATGATCTCCCCTCTGTCTCCCCTCCTGCTCACCCCAAACCCTGCAGTTCCTGGCAGGAAAGCCCCAGGTTTGGAGCAGGCAGAGGCAGCTTCTGGCACTCGGGAGGGGCGGGTGCTGCTGCCGGGGGTGACCCAGCCCTCGGCACTGCAGCCGCAGCCCCCGGCAGCTCCGTGCTCCATCATCAAGCGATTTTCATTTATAAAAACAAAAATAAAAAATAAAAAAATCATGGTAGCCATACACCCAGCAGCCTTCTTGCTGGAGAGGTGAGGCACGAGCCAAGTAGGCAGCTCTCTCAGAACCGGGTTGCCCTAAAAAGCTTGGCAATCCTGCTGGCGCCTGCCCCTGGAGCCGGGCACCAGGCACCGTGCCACCTTACCTGCCATGACTCGTGCTCGGGGTGGCAATGCCTGTGCCAGCCTTCAGGTAGCCCACAGTGGGAGAAGTTTGTAAAACAGGGAGGGTGCTGGGCTCCCCCAAACCCAGGCATGACCCTTCCCAGCCCGTGCTCACTCACCGACAGGCGGGAGTCAAATCTTATCTGCCCTGCTGGCAGTGACTGGAAAAAAAAATTGAAACAAAAATTGAATTGGAGCCAAGAATTGAGGACACAGCCGTGATTTGGTGTGATGTGGACCAGGTGTCCTCTGTGCCTCCAAAGCCACCTGTGCTCAGCAGCCAGCTTCAACACCATGGTCTGAGTCTGTGTGAGTGGGACAGGAAAACGCCCAGACTGCAGCGTGGGAGTTGCTGGATAAACCACTGAGCAGTGGCACCTGGTGTTTCTGGTGCCTAAATCGGGGTGGGGGGGAAAGTGAGGGGATCCCTTGGAACACCCCAAAGCAGAGCCCTGGCCCAGCCCTACTGTGGGGCACTGGATGAAGAAGTTTAGGACCATGTCACCAAAAACAAAATTCAGGCTCCCCTCTTGGCTGTGTCTCAGCATCACTGATTTTCTGAGTTATAGTGGAACACAGTTTATAAGGAGGATGAAGTGTGCATCATTTTTGTTTGAAGAAGACAAAAGGTGTGTGTCAGAGGGATTGTGTGTTATAAACCTGCTGGATCTTATCTCTCATGTGCTTACTAAATCTGGGAGGGCAACTCTGGTTCATTTTGTGCCCAGCACAGATTTATTTTTTTTCCCCAGCCCCAGGAGCGCTGTGTTAACTTTTTCCTCTTTAAAGGAAGGGCTTGGGGATGCATAGGCTGATGCACCCGAAGCCAGCACAGGTGGCCCTCGCTCAAACTGCCTGTACAGCCACACTTTGGTGATTGCAGAAGAAAACAATTATTTTATAGTAGAGGTATAGATACATTTTTTTTTTTTAAATACTTACATATTATCTGTATATATCCACAGAAGGAGACGACAAGGAAAAGAACCACCTAAAAGAAAAATCCCCTAACATTGACTCAGTCACTCGTCCCCTCCCACATCTCCTGTTGCGCCGAAGGGTGCGGGAGGCCATCTCCGCCTCGGGGCTCTGCCACGGCCACCACCCTGGAAAGCTGCACGGGGGCTGGCGCGGGTGAATCCTGGGGCTGATCCCACTCTTCTCCCGCCGCAGCACCGCAGCACCAGCCCCGCTGGCTCTCCAGCAGGATGCGGGGGCAGGCGGTGCGGGAGGGGGGATGTGAAACCCTCCCCAAAGCAGGCGCAGGGAGCACTGGCATCCCTCACCCCACAGCGGTCCCCACTGCCCGAGGCTGCCTGGGGACACCAGCGGTGGGGACACACCCGGAGCTTCCAGATGCGGTGGGCATTACTGCAGGACCACGGGGAGGAGGGTGGGGATTTGGGGATGCTCCTCGAGAATCGCATCAATGCCCCAAGCAGGGGAGCCGTGGCCCGCGGGTCCACACGTTCCCGGTCCTGTGCGAGTAGGAACAGCCCCAGCACCAACAGGCAGCCTCCAACAACTGAAGGGAAGGTCTGGGGGGAGATAAAAATAGGGGAAAATTGTCACGGGAAAAAAATTCTTCTCCCTGCCTTCCTTGGCTGGACCGCAGCCGGCAGCAGCTGACCACGGTACAGCCGGGAGTCGGGGCTGGAAGCGCAGGTGCCGAACCCTCGCAGAGGGACAGAGGGACAGAGGGACAGAGGGACAGAGGGACAGAGGGACAGAGGGACAGAGGGACAGAGGTCCGGCTGGATGTCCGAGCGGCCCTCTCACCCAGGCCCGCCCGTGGGTCCCGAGTTTGGGGGCTGCGCCACCGACCTTGGGGGAAAATCGTAATTCCGGGCAGCGCTTGCCCGTCCCGTGAGCCCCATCGGCACCACGGGGCACCAATAAATCCGTAACCAATTAAGAGTCAATTAACGTAAGAACGAGTCCCCAGCCCGCACCTACAGAAGCGACAATGGGTCCTCCCTCCAGAGCACTCGCAAACTCATCACACGCATCCCCATCCTGCTGGGACCCCCTCACTCCCACCGGGGAAGTTTTATGAGGAAGATGAGGCGGGAGGGAGGAAGGAGGACACGACAACACTACATTTATTAGTTTAGATTTTATTGGGGTGGGCGGGAAGAAAGGAGGGGGGTTGCCTTACAGTTGAAGGGGTTACGGCATCAAAAGTGACACGTACGCTGTCCCTGTCCCCTCTGCCGGGAAGCGCCAGCCCAGGCGGGGGAAGCAGGAACGCGGGGCTGCAGCCCCGACCCGCCACAACGCACCGACCGACACAGGGGGCTCGGAACAACCAAAACGAAAACCAAACCAAAAAACACACTCCAGAAAGCCGTGCGTGCCCCCCTCCCCAGCCCCAAACCAGAGCTGTTTATCCCTGCAACCCTCCCCCCAAAAAATAAACCAAAACTTTTTTTTTCCAGCTTTTTTTTTCTTTCCTTTTATTTTTTTTTTTTCAAAAGTTTTGGGTTTTTTTGGTCTGCAGGTTTCGGATCAGCTGGACAGCCTTTCCCCCCCTCTTTGCCTCCCTTCTGGGCACCTCTCATGGCTGCTGCCTCCCCTCTCACCCTCAGCCCCAGGACGGCACAGCCAAGCTTGTGCAGAGCCCTCGAGGATGGACGGAGGACATGAGACTGGGAAATATTCATTTTTTTTTAGGGAAGAAAATTGAAATTTAAAAAGTTTTTTTTTCTTTTTCTTTTTTTCTTTTTCTTTTTTTTTTCTTTTATTTTTTTTTTTTTTACGTTCTGTCCCATGTTAGACTCTAGATAAATGCCAACCCAACAGCATCAACTAAAAATAATCGTGGTCACTGGAACGGACCGAGTATTTACATCAGTCCCGCCGCTCCCCGCGGCAAGAGGCTGTACAGGACTGGCGAGCCGGGGCTTCCGCACCCGCAGGGGCTGAGGGTCCCCGCACAAAGCTGGGGGGGCACTGGCAGGGCAGGAGCCAGCCTGCGCCTCTGCCCGGGGGGCAGCAGGGGACACGCTAGGCTTTTTAATTTTCCTTTTTTTTATTTCATTTTTTTTTTAAACTCCTCTTCTGTTGCGTTTAAAAAAATAATAATTATAATAAACCTGGTGGAGTGGTGCAGGAAGCAAATAAATATCAGTCAGTAGAGATGGGGGCGGCAGGACCTCCCCAGGGCATCGCCACTGCTAACGAAGAGGGAGGAAGAGGAGGAGGAGGAGCAGCCAGAGTCCTGCCCAGGAGGAGGCGGTGGGGAGTCCCCGGGTCGGGGGTCAGTGGCAGCTTGGGGGGGACGGTGACCGGTCCCTCACAAGACCTGGAAGCGCCAGGACGCCTGGTCCTTGTAGTCAAGGCAGTCGGGGGAGTTGAAGTTGAGCTTCCAGGAGGCAGCGGCGGCAGCGGCGGGCTCCTTGTAGTCCAGGCAGTCGGAGGAGTTGAAGGGCAGCCCCGTGCCGCCGTAACCTTGGTGGTGGTGGTGGTGGTGGTGATGGTGGTGGTGGCCCGAGCTCTGGCTCAGCGGGTGGTGATGGTGGTGGCCCGGCACCGAGGAGGGCCCCATGGGGCTGAGCTGGTGGGGGTGGTGGTGGGAGTGCATGGGCGCCAGGTAGGAGCTGCAATCCACGCCCCCGAAGTAGGACGAGGAGGGCGGCGCGGGGTAGCCCTGGCCGTATCCCCCGCCCTGGCTGTAGGACACGGGGTAGGAGGCGGAGGCGGCCGAGGCGGCGGGGCCGGCCCGCTGCATGCAGGAGGCGGCGGCCGGCGGGAGCGGCTCGGGCACCGTCACCCCCGCGGGAGCCGCGCCGGGAGAGATGGAAGCCGGGCTCCAGATGGACGATGCCGGGGTGCTGAGAGAGGCCGGGGCGCCCACCGGGGCTGAGGAGGCCGAGCTGGAGGAGGAAGACGAGGCGGAGCTGGAGGCCGCTGCCGGCGGCGTGAACTGCCCGCTGCTCTCCGAACCCGAGCTCTCCCGAGCGGGCGACGATTTCTTCTTGGCCGGGCGGCTCTTGGCCCCGCTGCCGCTCTGCTGCTGCTGCCGGCACTTGGCGCGGCGGTTCTTGAACCAGACCTGCGGGGAGAAAACGGGGTGCAGGGGAGCAAGGAGCGTGGCGGGGTGAGCAGGGCCCCAGACAGCCCCAGGAAGGGGCTCTTCAGCCTGCGAGCACCCAGCCACCCTCACCCTGGCACCGGTTCTCCTAGTGCTCACCAACACCAACACTGCGCACTCCTCACACCCCCAAATATCATCCCAGCCCTGCCCGGCAACCCGGCCGCCCCGCAGCCTGCCAAAAGCAAGGATGGCCAGGGTCAAAGGCTGCAGCGTCCCAGCTCGTGCATAACCCTGGCACAGTGACAAAATATGGATTTGGGGGACAAATTCTGCGTCGGATGCTGCCTGCATATCCCAACCCCCAGGGTATCCATTGACCCTTGCCCAAAGGGAATATCTCTGGGAAGCACCTACCAGGTGGTAGGGCTGCTGTGCCCTGGAGCAGGTGGAGGGTGACGGAAAAATATTAATAAAAATAAAAGTAACACAAGAGAATAAAAAATAAAAGATAAATGCTTCCTCTTTGGCCAAATGTCCCCACAGTGGGACAGACAAGCAGATGGGAACCCCCACGCATCCGTGTCCCGAGGAAACGGGGATAAGTGTGGTTGGAGCAGCCGGTCTGCACAGCACCCGCTGAGCTGGGGTGGTTCTGCATCCCCCATCCCACAGCGGTGCAGGATTCCCCCACGCAGGTCGGGTACCTGGACTCGGGATTCGGGCAGGTTGATCTTCAGGGCGACCTCCTCCCGCATGAAGATGTCAGGGTAGCGTGTCTTGGCAAAGAGTGCCTCCAGCACGTCCAGCTGCGAACGGGTGAAGGTGGTGCGCTCCCGCCGCTGCTTCCGCGGGGTGGCTGCGGGATGAGCGCCGGTCACGCTGGGCCCCCACGCACCTCCCGCACTCCCCGGCACGGGGGGAGCCCCGGGGACCCCGGGCCAGGGGCCTGAGGCGCACCCCGAAGAGCAGCAGTGTCCCCGCACACCCACGCAACCGTACCCCGTCCCGCTGCGGGCAGGGCGAGGGGCACAGGGCTGGAGAAGGGTCAGGCCTGGCTCCAGCGGGAACTACGGGGAGATTTCGTTGTGTCGAAATTAATTACTTTTTGGTTTTTTGTTCAATTTGAAAGTTCTTTATCCTTAAATATCCCTGGGATAACGAAGACACCCCAGGGGTGAAACAGGCGGAAATTCAGCTAGACCCCAATGTCCCCAGGCAGGAGTGCAGGCAAACAACCAGCCCACAACCCACCCTAAACCCCACGGCCCCACCAGCTCCTCCAAACCCGCAAGGGAGGGAAGTTTTCCCCCTCTGCTTGCGGGAGGATGGGGGACTGGGGGGCCCACGGTGCGCGGCACTCACCCGGATACCCCACGGAGGGATGCAGCAGGTCCATGGCGGGGCCCGTGAGCCCCAGCCCATTCATGCCGTAAGGAGGCTGTTTGAGGTAAGACATCATGCTAGAAGCCGGGCAGTTTTCCTCCAAAGTCCCGCAGGAAAAAAAAAAAAATCAAATCGAAAGTGTGGTGTAGGGAAGGGGGAAATGAAAGGGAAAAAAAAAAAAAAAACACTGACAAAAAGAGCCCCCGAAAAAATACCCAAACGAGAGGCAAAAAAATATTTCTAAGCCAACGACTATTAAAAAACGGAGCACAAAGTCGGTGTGAAAGGAATTTTTTTCGTTCCGTCCCGCCGTCACCGCCACGAAGTCCTCGAGAGATCGCAGGTGAAGTGAGAGAAAAATAAAAACGAAGGAAAAAAAAATCAAAATAACAACGAGGATCGAGAAACAGGCGGATTTCTTCCCCGCGTAGAGGCGAGGCCGGAGCGCCTGGGGAGAGAGCGGAGAGAAGCGGGTGAGGTTTCGCCGCCCGAGTGCTGCCGGGGGCTCCCGCGGGGCTGCGCCCACCCGGCGCGGGGGCTCCGCCAGGGCGGCTTCCGATTGTTAATTTTATTATTATTTTATTTTAAACGAAGGCGAGTCGCGCGCAAGTGCCGAGCGGCAACAGTGCCCGGCGATCGGGAGAGATAAAGCAATTATTTAAAAAGATAATTGGATTAGGAATCAAAAGGAGGTATCAGAGGAGGGAAGTATAATTAATTTAAAAGCGAGCAGACGGGGACGTTTTAATTAGAAATGGATAAGAGTTAAAAAGGGGAAAAGGAAAAAAGAGCGCGCCGGCAGCCGAGCGGGCGACAGCGCGGGCAGCCGGGACGGGACGGCGGCGGGGCCCGCCCGGGGGGCTCCGGCAGGGCCGGCGGGGGGGACACGACACGAGAGACCCGGCAGCGCCAGGGCTGGGGAGCAAAATAAGGCGGAGGAGAGGAAGGACCGGAGAGACCCCGGGCGGCCCCGTCGAGCCCCGGGGGCAGCCCCCGCTGCCGAGGCTGAGAGAACTCCCCCCCCAGCCGGGGGAGCGGGGCACCGCGGAGCGGGGGGTGCCGGGCGGGGTTCGCGGTGTCCCCCTAGGCCGGGGCCGGGAGCAGGTCGGGTGGCAGCGCCGGGACCCGGCGTTGCATAACTTTGTCAGGGACGCGGCGGAGCGGGCTCGTCCCGGGAGGAGAGAGCGGGGAAGAGGGGGGAAATAAAAGTGGAGAAGAGAGGGAAGAAGAAAAAAATCCCGAAGCGGCCCAGACCCGGCCGTGCTCACCACCCCTGCCCACGGCGCCGCGGGCCCGCTACGCTCCGTCCCGGCGCCGCCGCCCGCCCCGTCGGTGGGCGCGGTGCCCCCCGCCCCCGCCCGCCTCACCTGCGCGGCCACCTGCGGAGCGACTGAGCGCCCGCCCGACGGCCGCGGCGGGGGCTGCGCGGGGCAGCGCGGGGCGGAGCGGGCGGGGGGCGCGGAGGGGGCGCGGCGGGGGGAGGGAGCGAGGGGGGCAGGCAGGTGAGAGGCGGGCTGGGGAGGGGGGCCGGGGGGGCGCTGCCCGAAGCCGAGCCGAGCACCCCCGACTTGTCGGGGTGCCCCGCGTTACCTTGCCGGCGGCCCGCGCTGTCGGGGCGATGGAGCCGCGGCCCTGATGAGGATTGATCACCTACCCCCGGCCCTACCCTTGTATGTGCGCGCAAAGCAACTGCGTAACCAGCCCGGCGCCAATCCCCGGCCGCTCCCCGCCTGACTGACAGCCGCCCGGGCAATGGCAGCGCGGGGCGACGGCTCCTCCGCACCGCCCCGCGCCGCTCCGCGCTCCCCCGCGCACCGACCCCGGCACCGCGGAGCGCCGGCCGGCGGAGCCAGGGGTGCGGGGGGCGGGCGTGCGGGGCCCCGCGCAACCTCCGCGGAGAGGGCGGGTGGTGGGAATTGTTGGAGGAGTGCGGAAGGGGCGGGGGGGGCCCGCGCAGCTCTGCTCCCTCCCTCGGGATGCCCCCCACGCCGCTCCGCGCCGCCCTGCGCGTCCCTGCCGCCCGGGGAGACCGCAGGAAAAGTTTCGGCCGCCGCCTCCGCCGGCACGGAGGGAGCTCCAGAGGAGGGGAGGCGGTGTCGCGCCCCCCCCATCCCGATGCCCGCGGGCTCTCCCGAACTTTGTGCTTTAAAATCCCAATAAAACTACAGCGACCGCACCTTTCCCCGTGTGCCCCGAATTTAGGGGCTGCTACGAACGGCGGGGGGCGAGCGGGCGGGGCCCGCACGGGAGCGGCGGGGAGAGGGGCTCGGTGACACCGGGCCCTGCGCGCCGCTCCGCGGGGCTCCACTCCTCGCTCGGGGCGGCGGGGTCGGGGCGCGGCGGCCGCGCAGACGGCGGAGCGGCCCCGGACCTCTAAAGAGGCTCCGGAGCGCGGCTTTTGTTGGTCTCCCCAAATCAACTCCCTCTAATTGCAGTGGAGCTGAAAGCGAGCTAATGTTCAAAGGCGCTGCCCGCCGGCCCCGATCGGAGCGCGGTCTCCCGGGGGGAAGACTTTCCCCCCATTTTATTTTGTTGTTGTTGGAGTTTTTTTCCATTCTTTTCAAATCTTTTTCCTGCTCGAGGAGGGAAACGTCTAAGCCGGCCGGGAGGGAGCCGATGAGTAGAGAGAGGAGGTTAGCGAGCTCCTCCGCTCTCCCGCAAAAGTCAGAGACACGGGGCACTTCTCCCCGTAAGAAAGGCGCCGCGGCCCATTCACAGACCAAAAAAAAAAAAAAAAAAAAAAAAAAGCTAAGGCAGGAGGAGGGAGGAGGAAGAGTTTGCGGGGGCAGTTCTCCCCCCTTCCAGGCCCTCTCCCCAGTTTTGCCCCGGTCGTGCCGGGGCAGTTCCTGGCTCGGGCTGCGCTCCCCCCGCCCCCGCCGCCTTCCCATCACTTCGCCCCGCCGGGGCAGCCCCGTTCCTGGCGGGCAGCAGCCCCCCCGAGGCTCTTTCCCCCCCCCGCCCCCCACACCAGGGAGTATCCATGCCCCCCCTAAGCCTCCCGCAACTCCCGCGGTTACCCAATCCCCAATTGCGGACGCCTCCCCGCAGGCTCGGCCGGGGGCTGCGGGCAGGGCGGGCGCGGGGCTCGCCACCCCCCCGAGGTGACGGTCCCGGCCACTCCGATCCCCCATTCCCTCCGCCGAACGGAGCCGGCGCCCTCCCCGCTGTGCCCAGGTAAGGTCGGCGGCAGGGCGGGAGCTGCGGGTGGTCAGGGGGGACCGGGCTGCGCGACCCCGGCCCCGGAGAAGGGCAGGGGCAGTTCTGTCCGGCTGCGGGGCGGGGGCCTCCTGCGGCCGGCTTGCCGGGCTGGGGGCGAAGGACGGGGAACACACACTTAACTTTTCCCTCAGCCCAAAGGCTGAGTTACTTTTTTCGCTTTAAACGCTAGGCAAACACCGGCACACCCAGGAGGAGAGGATGCCCGTCCGCGGCCCCCCTCGCCCCAAGGGCAGCCCCGCGCTTCGGGGCTCAGCAGCTCCTGGTGCCCGGCCGGGCAGGCAGCGCCGCGGGCTTTGCTGCCTCTCCCCTCCGCAGCCGCGGAGCCCTCGGAGTGTGTTTCCTGCCGTTCCCAGCTCCTGTGTTTTTACGGGAGGGCAGAAGAGCACGGCGGAGCCCGCTGCCCCAGCCCCCTCGGCGCCGGGGTGTTCCGCGCATCTTCCCAAACTTAGCAGGAGGGCCAAATCCACCTGCGCGCCCCGGGGCAGCCTCCGGTTTCCCAGGCCGGTGCATCCTGCGGCACCGGCGGCCGCTCGCACAAAACCGGGCGCTTCCCTGCTCCACGGGGGACTTTTTTTGGCGAGAGCGGCAGGGCGCAGCGCGGAGCGGGCCGCGGGCAGCACCAGGAGCCGCGGGCGCTGTCGCGATCCCTCCCGGAGCGGCAGCCGCGACCCCGCAGGGTTCGGGCTCCTCCCGCCCGCTCCGCGCTCCGCGGCCGCGTTCCTTGCGCGCATCCCCCACGCCGCTGGCGGGCGGCATCGGCCCCGCGGGGAAAAGTTTTACCTCCCCCTCCCCGAGTTGCGTTTTATTAAAATCAAACGAAAAACTTTTCCGCCCGGTGGGTTTCGTTGCGTTGGCGAAGCGGCGGCGAGCGGGGCGGCCCGGGACGCGGAGCCCCGCTGCCCCCCGCGCCGGGATCGGTCCCTTCCCGCCCCCCGAGCCCCCTCCCCGGCCCTCTGAAGGCGGGAGGGGTGAAGGGAGTTTCCCAGGTAAAGAGGAAAGCGGCAGTTACGGTAAGAAAGATTCGGGTTTTATTGAAAATTTTATATATGACTCGGTGTTGTAATAAATAAACGAGACGAGCTCCACGAAGGGACGATGCGAGCGCAGGACACGCTTGGGGGCACACGGACGGGGCGGGGTGCGGTGGGGAACGCGGCCGGGCGCAATAAATAACGCGGAGCGGGCGGCGCGGTCCGGTCCGGCCCGTGGGGGAACGCGGGTGGGAAGAGTCGCGCTGTCCCGGGCCGGGCCGCTCTCTGTCCCGGGCTGCCCCACTCCGCTCGCAGCCGCTCCCAGGGTTTTGTGCCAGCTCTGGGGGAGAAGCCCCCCGAGTAAACCAGAGCAGCTCGGCTCTACTCCCGGGGAAATGTAAAACTGATGTAATAAACCACTGGTAAATACAGCACATTTTTAATAATAACTGGGGTGGATCTGACCCAACTATAAAATGTAGGTAGCTTATTAAGTATTACATATGGCAGGACTAGATGAAACCGTTCCCAATGATTTTTTTTTTTTTCCTATATCCCCCTCTCTAATCCTATTACGACAAAAACATTTTTATTTCAAAACTCAGCCCTCCTCCAGCTACAGAAACCAGGACAGACTATTTCTTCTCCTCCTTCCGCCCATCTCCGGCATCGCCCGCACGCCAGGGGTCTCGGCGATTCCATTTCCAACGCTTTCGGCAGGAGAGCTGAGCCCACACGGAAATCATGGGACAACGCGAGTTCGCTTGAATGGAAAACAAAAAACAACGGAGTGGGGCCCGGCGCAGCCTAGATCTGGCCTAAGAAAATGGAAAAAAGTTTAATTTTTTTTTCAAAACATCTTTTTCTCTTTTTTTCTTTCTTTTTTTTTTTTTTTTTTTCCCAGTCTCATGTCGGCATTTTAAGAACATAAGAAAGTCGCGCTGCGATTTCGCTGCCGCCACGGGAAGGCCGCTCACTGGAGAACGCATTTCTCTTCCTTCTTGGCCATCTTGCCTTTGTTTTGCTCGAGGGTCCTCTCCAAATGCTCGTCCTCTTCCTCGGCCCTGCGGAAAGAGGCGGCGGGAAGCGCGGTGAGTGAGGGGCTGTGCGGGATGCGCGCCGGCCCCGCTCGCCTCCGCGGCCGCGCCGAGTTCCCCACGGCCACGGCGCCCGCGGACTTGAACCAAACTTTCCGCGGGGACCGTGGCGCCTCGGCGGGGACCCCCCCTCTGCCCGACTCACTGCTTCTCCTGGGCGTCCAGGTCCCTGACCAGCGCGTCCCGTTTGTTAACGAGAATAACGAGTTCGTCCAGCAAGAGCTGCTCTCGCCTCTTCTGAGCCTCGGTCTTCTGCCAGTCTGCGGGAGAAGCACAACAAGAGCGGCGGTGAGAGCGGCGGCCGCCAGCGCCCGGCACAGCCAGCCCGGCCGGAACCCGCGCCCGCTGCGGCCCGGTACAGCCCGGTACAGCCCGGTACAGCCCGGCCCAACGCAGCCTGGCACAGCCTGGCCCGGTGCAGTCCAACCCAGCCTGGCACAGTCCGGTCCGGCCCAATCCAGCCTGACACAGCCCGGCCCGGCCCGGTACAGCCCAACCCAGCCTGGCACAGCCCGGCCCGGCCTCTCCCCGGCGAAGCTACCTCGGAGACAAGCACAGCCCGGCAGCGTTTCGCCTCCCTTGGCTTGGGGGAGCGCAGCAGAGATTTTGGGGTCGTTTGGGTGGGGGTTTCTTTCCTTTCCTTTCTTTTTTTAGTGTAAAATTTGTTTTGTTTTCCCCCACGTCTGTGCCTGCTGGCGGGCACGGCCGGCTTTGCCCTCCCGGAGGAATGCCCGCTCCCGCAGCCCGGCTCCTCTCTGCGCGCTCCTCGCCCGCTCTCAGCGGCCGGAGGAATCTCACACAGCGCGCCATATGCTGCGCACTAACTTTAAAGGCAGGTATCGCTTAATTAGCATTTCCCACTTTGAAGTAAAAATACACTTGCTACAGAATATCGCGGGGCCCCTCCAGCCCCGGCGCTGGCAGGCGGCGGCGGGCGGGCAGCCTCGCTATTCCCAAAGGGATTCCTCCGGCCGGAGCCCGGCCCGGCGCAGCCCCCCGGGGCCGCCCGCAGCCTCCGGCTCTCCAGCCAGACCGTGAGGGCTTGTCGCTGTCAGTCAAGCCCCAGCCTTCCCCGCCTCCCTCATTAAGAAGGTAAACAATGAAAAGCAGGAGCAGTAGATTATGAGGGAGATAGCAGGACAATTGAGGAGCGGGAGGGAAAGAGGACACCAGCTCCAAAAAAAAAATCCAACCAACCACCGGGAGAAGCCATCGCCACCGGCCCGGCGGTGTCCTCCTCCTCCCCGGCCGCGCTTCCCGAAGGCGAAGGGGAGAGAGGGTGCAGTCCTTTTGGCTCTCTCCCCCACCCACCCGAGCTCTCCATTGCCCTGGGCGATCATGTTAAAACTCACATGGCTGGTGCTTATTCAGATAAGCCGAACAATGCTCCCCACCGGTTACCATGTGAATCTTCACAAACCCCGCAAGAATGCGGTGGTTCAAATCCCCCTGACCCCCCTCCAAAGCCAAATTTATTCAAGACAGCAAACTGCTCAGAAGCTTTATGAAAGCAAGTGGTGCTAGAGGGAATTCAGCCTTGTATTTACAAATTAAAAATTAGATGCATCATCATGCAATGAAGGTTGGAAGAGCGGCAGAAAGGCAGGAATGTGTGACCGCTTTTATCGCGCCCTCCTCGCCGTCTGCCTGGGCAGCCGGGCCCACGGGCGAGCCTCAGGAAAAGCAGCACGCAGGAAAAGCCAGGGCACGCGTGTGTGCAGGCGCTGCGAGCAGCGAGCCCGCACGGCCGCGTCCTGCGGGCAGCGGCGGGGCCGGAGCGGTGGCACCAGAGCCCTTCCCGGAACACCGGCCTGGCAGGGCACTGCCCAAACTTCCCGAGAGTTTTTTATTTTTCTCATTCTTTTCCTGGTTCTCCTTCTTTTCATTTATATATTTATTTTATTTTTTTAAACGTGTCCTTTCCCCTCCACCGTTCTCAGGTGTACACAGATTAGAAGTGGAGTTAGCAACCAAAATTAATGGTAATCCAAGCCATTTTTTCCTGCCACAAAGCTGCTTTAATTTCGGTAGCAGCCTTTTAGGGGCTACCTCTTGGAGCAGTCTCTCGATTTTCACTACTGCTTTCCCTTCTGTTCCTTTTGGTCAAAACTCCTTCACTTTAACCCATTTAAAACACACTGCTCTGCCACTCTGCGAGTCAGAGCCTCCCCAAACCAGAGCTTTTTGCCCCACAAATAAAGCCCCTCACAAGCAATGAGATCTCAGCATGACAACACCGTCCTGAAAAGGGCCACGGCAGCAATCCAGACAGAAAAGGAGAGAGAGACACAAGGCAGAGGATTTCAAGGCTGTTTGCTTCCCCCCAGACGTGGTCCCAAACTTCCAGGTTCACTTTCCCCTGGCTTTGCTGGGAATTGTGCTGGCACTCATTCTCCCTGGCACATCTGGCCTCTGGATGAAAACGGATTTGAAATCCACTGTCCCTTCCTGGAATTTATATAATTTTTTGCAATTTTGGTGGTTTTCACTTCTTATTTTTAAAGCTTTTTTGTTTGTTTGTTTGTTCATCCCCTGTTCTCCAGTTGCAGCAGCAACTTTAGTTTTAGAAAAAGCAAACAAGTCAGAATATTTCAGTATTTATGATTTGCTCAGTCCCTCACTATTTTTCCCTGTTAAGTCCCTTCCCAAGTGTTACAGGTTTTGTTGCTTATCTTACAACCTTGTGAAGTAAATAATGTCCTATTAGGATTTCATGGAACAAAACTGTGTATTTGTTTTGTTCTTTGTTTGTTTGTTTTTTCTACGTTTGCTTATTATTAATGTTTGAAATACACTATGGGAAAACCTGCTGGCAGAAATATTCCCTTGCAATTTTACTTCCATTTCTAGAAAAGGAGTCTGTCTTTCCTCCCTGCAAAATAAATAAAGAATCAAGCAGCAATTGGTTAAAAGGATAACTGACTCTAAGTATTTAAATAACATTTTATAGGTGACTACCATGCAGTTTTGTTTTATCCAACAAAATACTGCTGGGCAGCAGTTTTGGGAAGCATCCCTATGTTTAAAAAAGCAACTGTGTTCAAGTTTGATTCCTACCTGTTGTGCCTTTTAAGCCAGGATTACCTGTAACACCTGTCACATATAGTTACCCAGGCTGACTGCAGCTCTGGGAAGCTACAATATGGGCTGTGATTAATTTGAAGATTTCAGAATAATACTGTTATAAAAGCTACACTCTGGACAAAAATAGGATTAAGCTCTGAGGCTGTGTATGAGCTAAAAGTGTTGAAAGCTAAAGCCCCCGTGCCACCATTTGCGACGGGCAGTTTAAAATGACAGAGTTTGCTAAATTCACATTGAAGTAGAAATGTTTTCAATTATTCATCTTCATTGACTTCATATTGTCTTTTCCCTTTTTTCCCCACTGCTTAAACTGATAATTACTTTGAGCAAACAGACGTCCAGTTCCCATAGAAATGCTTTAATAGAAATGGTCGAAAGTTCTCGTAGTAAAACCTTCAACCTTGCTACTATAATAAATAAGCCTGGCACTTTGATGAAAATTAACACTAGTTTTGTAAAGAGCACATTGGGGGATTGCAGTCAGGTCTTATCTTTAGTTCCAGTCAACTAGCAATCCTGAAAGAGTTTGCATCATCATCAGAGCAGGCCATTTGATAGGATTCTGCTGCTGAACCTAATCAATCTATGGAATACTGTGGCTGCGCGGTGTAACAAAGCTAAAATAGATTTACAAATGGGGTTTTAGAGGATAAGCTCCTCCACAGGATTACATATTGATTTTAAATATAAAAAGCTTATCATATAAACCATAACTACAAAAATAGTGAACCTATGCATAAATCCTTTTAGAAGAGCACCCACTTCAAACTATAAGCCAAGAATAAATCAAGATGTACAAAATCCCAAAGAAGATCCATTTCTTGGGCAGAAAATGAACACACCATCCCAAGGTGTGCAAAAATGAACTTATCTTTTCTAAGGAGGCATTAAAACTCGACTGAAAAAAAAAAATAAAGTAGTGAGAGGAAAGGTAGCTGCAAGTGAGGCATCCCGGCACTTGGCTGCAGCTGCAGCAAAAACCAGGCTCTGAAAAGCAACACCTTGTGTACAGGAGCAGCTGGCTCCAAACAGCCAGGCAGGACACCCGGGGAGGTGCAGAGGTGAAAACGGGACCCCGTTTACCTGCATTTTCTTTGGCCTGTTAGTGAGGGGTTTCCAGTCCAAGAGGAACACTTTCTAGCTGGGAGCAGGCAGCGCGTTAACTCTCCCTTTCTTATCTCTACGGCTCCGTGGGGGAGGGGGGGAGCATGCCTTTTTTTTTACCACCCTGGGTCATTCATGTGCTCCTCGTGAAGTGCCGTAACCCTCCAAGAGGCCATTCAGCTCCCGGTGCCTGCAGATGAGCGGCCGGGAAGGAGCCACAGTCTCCACATCACTGAACATCCTAACGGGGAGCACCTCCGGCCGCCAGCGCTGCCCGCACGCTGCCCAAGCAGGCACGGCACAGCCGCCTTTATCTGCCATCAGCAGGCTCCCACCTTCTGCAAAGCGCTTTTCTCTCCTTTTTTTCCTCCCCCCTGTCATCAACCAGCTAAGTAAATTGGTTGACAGATTTTTAAACAGCATAGTCACGCGTGGAAGAGTTAGAGCAATTTACCAAAACAGTAATTACCACCTTTCAAAGACTTTTTGAAGTTCCAGTTTGGGTTGGTGCGTTCTGCTTTTCTTTTAGACGAACAAACCGCTCCCATCCTGTTACATATATATATACATACATATATATGTGCGTGTGTATATATACACATATGGATTTTTTTCCCTGCCCTTATACTTTTGTTTTGGAACTGGTGCTGGCAAAAGTGAGATCTGTCTTTTCAACTCTTTCAGAGAGCCCAAGCACTCATTAGCAATCGGCTAAATGGCTTCGGAGCCGACAGTGCTGGGCTGGCCGGGCAGCCCCTGCTTCTCCAGAGAAATCACATTGCAAATGGTGTAGTTTTAGCAATGATTCCCAAAAACGGCATCTTTGTATCGTCTGAACACACTAGACACTGATGCACCCATTGAGAACCGAGATGCCACAAATGCGTATTTGAGTTTTCACAGGTGTTTTCCTGGAAAGAGTTTTTCCTATAATATTTTTTTTGGGTAAAAGCAGATAACTGTTAAAAGTTCTAGAAAACCAGTAATCTCACTGAGAGCTAAAATGATAAATGAGAACTTCGTTGCATAAATAAAAAAAAAAAATCCCCCAAAATAACCAAAATTCTCCACCACTTTTGTTTGCTTCCTAAACCTCTGTTTACCATATTAACCACTAGCATATTAAAAAAAGGAAAAAAATCAGAAAAAAAAAAAAAAAACAAAAAAAAGGAGAGAGAGGAAAAAAAAGATCATTTTCTGGAGTTTGGGCATCCCTCTCTGAACTTACAAAAAGAAATTAAAAACCATTTTTGTTCCAGACAATGTGTAAATGGCACAAGCTGCTAGACATTCAAAGGCTGCTGCTAGGACATTCCAAGGCAGCATACATGTATGAGGCAATTAAACATCGGAAGTTTAGATTTAAATCCAGGATCTCTTAGTTCCTCTCTAGTTTTAGATTATTTTACGTTTTAAATATTTCATCAGTACGATTCCAAATTAATCTGGCTTGTCTCTGCAAAAAGCAATGTACGTATTTATGACTCAGGATTATCCAAGAATATAGTGAAGACAGTCTTATGCAAAAAATATAACTACAGATGGAGAGATATGAAAAAGCTACCTGAAACCTGCTGCTTTTTTCCAACAAACTTATGCTCCCAGTGAAGTCTCCAAACTAATTAGAATTGATTTATTATGGATCAGGTACCTTATCAGGTGAAGAAAGAAATTACCATGGACAGTCAAAGGGTTGAGAGGTCAATACAGAATAGCAAAATCAATTTGCATTGATTAGACAAAAGGTCCATTTTACAGAGCCCAAAGGATTAACTTTAAAGCAAACATCTTTGAACTGTAAGGCAGCATTTGTGACTGAGAGGTATAAGTGGTGCAGCATTAGAAAACACTTAAGATATTTAAATAAGAAAATAATGCAAGCAATGGTTTAAGCTATCTGGATGTTTATTTTTTATTGTGAATCATCCTAAGGATTATTGTACAATTCACTGGAAAGCCCTATGGAAAGGGTGCAATTGTTTCATTTATCCCATGTCAATCTTCCCCAGAGTGTTACCTCCATTCAGGTGAGGTGACTAAACTGGGGAGAGTCACAGAGAAGGGAGAAACTCTGTGCAAAGGATCACACTAATCCTGCTGGTGCTTGTGATGAAATATTTACTCGACAAATGCAGTATTTTACCACCAAAACCAATGAGACTTTTTCCCCCCCAGTGAGTTACTGTTGTAGAACAGGTCTGAAACATTCAAAGGAAGAAGGCCTCTTCTGTGGCTCACCCCTTCCTTTTTCTGCGGCACCAAAAGCAGCACGATGCCGCAGGAGAGCCAAGAGAACACCACTGCAACAAAAACCTGTAAACCCCAGACACACTCTCTACTTCCTCATCACTTCGTTTGCAAAGTTTATCGCAACAAGACCTTACCATGTCCCATACCTCGGATATTTTTAATTATTTTTTTTTTTTAAATCCTTAAGAAAACTTATTAATGGGATTGCAGCCTCAGCACACTTGCTGGGTGCTCTCAGTTGAAGTGATGTAAATATCAGCATTACTGATGGGCTTCAGAGGAGTCTCCACGTTTGGCACTTCCAGGTGCCAAACCTGTCCTGCAGTGAGCACTTTTCCCCCTCAGCCCCCAGCACTGCTCTTACCTTCAATAGCCAGCATTGCTCTTAGCTCCCGGTTCAGCAGCTCGTAGCGCCTTTCTAGGTCATGTTCTTTTTCCCTAGGCAAGTTGCAAATGTTCATCAATATGTTAATTACTAAATCATTAAACACTTAAAAGCACCTTTAACTTACATTGATTTTAGGACTCGCAACTGACTTTTCTCTTTAACTTTAAGCTACTCCAAACAAATGATACACAAACTTAAAATCTGGATCAGGTGGCCTATTCAGTAACAGGGCCTTTTCATTTCATATAAGGTCAGCTTTAATTCTGTCAGTTTAACTCCACTGCACTACAGGATGCAATTATTTCATATTCATCTCTGGAACGGCTGTTGTGGAATGTCCAAATTATAAAATATTCCCCTAGATCTAATGAGCAAATTCCAGCCTCAACCTATTCACCAAGATAATGTGATACTGAAAGTATTATTCTATATACATTCTGCCCTAATCAACAATAAAAATTAGACAAGGGATTAGAAAGCTTAATATTTTGCAGGTAAAATCCTCTGTCAAGTTCAGACCCAGCAGGAGATAGGTGAGCAGAGGCTCTTCCCAGGGAAGTATGCAGGCATCTACACTAGGTGGCATTACGGAAAGAAATATCAAACTGAAAGAAGCTGGAAGAGAAGCACTCAGGGCAGAATGCCTCTAAAAATGAGCAGCACCTTCTCCCTTCCTCAACACTGCCAGTGAGAAAAGGTTCATTTGTCCTTACTTTGCAGTATCAGTGGTATCACTGCACTATGACTGATTTACTGACATCCCTTCAGCAGAGATGGGACTGAGGATTTTCTACAAAGCAGGTAGTGACTCAAATTTGGCTCTCTCTCTGAATAGACTTCATCTGTCTCATCTGAGCCACAATCCAAATCTATCTGTGCATTTCTAAAATGTAATTTTATTCTACTGTTGGGCTTTTGAAAATCTAACAGTGCTTAATATTTCTTTAATTTCTTTTTTCACAGCTCTTGCTAATCTTGTGTCATTGCATGCTTCTCATTTTCAAGTCTGAAATATGAGAAAAACAAGTTACTCGATGTGTAACACATTTACACTACTCACTTTTGAGGTTTTTTTTTTTTTTTGAAGCCTAAAGGGAAGAGAGTAAAAAAAGTTTGACATCTCTCTGAAGAGTAAATCATCCTTTTGTAAATATGTATGTTCATCTGTACTTACAGAAGAGAAAGCTGGTTCATTCGTCTTATTAAGGCATTCTTCTTATTAACCAGCATGAACCACTCCTGCATCATAGCTTCCTCTTCTTCCGTGTTTCTTCCTGCAATCAAAAGAACTTCATTATTTATGTGGCATTTCACAAACTGAGGTACATATTTTCACTTCAGGTTTTGGAGTATCAGTTGCCAGTATCACTGAGCATGACATGGCATATTCTCAAATGGTAAAAATATCATATAACTTCAAGTCCTGCCTGCTTTATAAATAAATCTTTGAAAGCAGTCATCCTCCAGGATACATTTTAGTGTTCTTTATCATGCTGATGCCCTGACCTAAATAAATACCTTTTAAAAGGACTGTGTATTTTAAATTCTCCCAAATGAACTATATAATTGCAACACTTCCAGTGAAAAACTCTTACTGCTAAAAGATGTCTGGTCATCACCAAACACAAAAACAATCCCTGTAGGCAAGATCCACTCCACCCATGCAAAGCCAGCACAGTCAGGATGATGTGGCAGGGATCAAAGTAGCTGCAGAGGAGATGCTAATCCTGAACTCTTGGTAAAGTGTGGGCACCTGCTCAGCTTCTGTGTTCATGGACACTCTTCCAGATGAGCTGGAAAGAGCTGCCCCTCTCCTCAACCTGCAACCAAAGGGAGCAGCTGCACAAATACAAAAAATCTTGGGTGCAGGTACCCAAGAGTGCCATATGTGTATGCATGGAGTAGTACCCCTTTCCCTAGCCCCCATCCATCCCAGGCAGGATCAGCATCAGGACTCTTCATATCCACCTGCAGGCAGTGCTAAGCTCCACCAGACTCTCTAAGACTCTGTGTCACCACCCCTGCACCATGAGCAAAAAGCAGATGAGTGTCCAGAAGGCTCCTGGCTGTCCTTTCCACGTTGCAGGGCTGCTGAACCAAATTTCACCCTCTCTGAGCTCAGGGATTCGGAGAAAGTCCTTTGTGGAGGCTGTGCTGCTGTGGAAACCTGCCATTCTCATCCCTCAAGATGAGGTGAAGAGCAAGGCCTACATGGTCCTCACTGAATTATGAAACTCACACATTCAATGGGGTTAAAATGAGTCTAGGAATAAACTTGGAATAGAAGCAAAGGAGCATGAGGTTGGTCATGTGAGTTTGTTTCCTAGCTTTGATAGTGCTTCACTGGGAGAGTGTGGGTAGATGTCTGAATTTAAGCACCTCGTGTGCAATATGGTAATAAACACCTGTACTGATCCTGCAAGGGTGCTAAGAGTTAATCAATTAATTAAGAGGTGTTTGTAAAGGGGTTTGAAATCTCTGATGCAAAGTGCTGCACACTTGGGGATGCTATCTTACTAACTTAAACCCTAGGGTCCCTAGTTGCAGAGAAGCCTTTTACAGCACCTGGAGCTGGAAAGACACCAGAAAAATATTGTTTTGCCATAAATCAAAGCATTCAGTTTCTGGATGGGAGTGTTTCTCCACGTGCATGTTCACACCCCAATGCCACAACAGTGTGCAAGCCCAGACCTAGGTGGAGAATTGCACTCTCACCAGGCTGTGAGCCTCCTGCCTGCAAGGGAAGCTTTCCAGCCTTCTCCAAACTCTTTTGTTCCCCTCTGCTGTGGCCATGAGGCATCCACACAAGGGCAGGAAAAGAGGATGAACAGGGAAGTGGGTCAGCTTGGGGTGGAACTGGTGGACCCACACAGTAGGAAAAGGTTACATTTGGCATGCTCTCCTTTCT